>NC_070583.1:17374821-17674821 GCF_027409825.1 Scomber japonicus
CCATTTTTGACTTTTTCGACACTACCGGCCCTGTCGTTTTTTTCAATTTTTGGCCGCTTTGGAAAATCCTTCACAATTTTCACACAATGCCCTCACGGTGCTTGATTTTACAAATTTTTCATTCAGGCCGCCCCTCTGGCCCCTTGTAGCAAGTTTTGGGACAATCCCCCACCCTTCCCATTTTTGACTTTTTCGACACTACCGGCCCTGTCGTTTTTTTCAATTTTTGGCCGCTTTGGAAAATCCTTGACAATTTTCACACAATGCCCTCACGGTGCTTGATTTTACACATTTTTCATTCAGGCCGCCCCTCTGGCCCCTTGTAGCAAGTTTTGGGACAAACAATCCCCCACCCTTCCCATTTTTGACTTTTTCGACACTACCGGCCCTGTCGTTTTTTTCAATTTTTGGCCGCTTTGGAAAATCCTTCACAATTTTCACACAATGCCCTCACGGTGCTTGATTTTACACATTTTTCATTCAGGCCGCCCCTCTGGCCCCTTGTAGCAAGTTTTGGACAATCCCCCACCCTTCCTATTTTTGACTTTTTCAACACTACCGGCCCTGTCATTTTTTTCAATTTTTGCCCGCTTTGGAAAATCCTTGACAATTTTCACACAATGCCTTCACGGTGCTTGATTTTACACATTTTTCATTCAGGCCGCCCCTCTGGCCCCTTGTAGCAAGTTTTGGGACAATCCCCCACCCTTCCTATTTTTGACTTTTTCGACACTACCGGCCCTGTCATTTTTTTCAATTTTTGCCCCCTATGGAAAATCCTTCACAATTTTCACACAATGTCTTCACGGTGCTTGATATTACACATTTTTCATTCAGGCCGCCCCTCTGGCCCCTTGTAGCAAGTTTTGGGACAATCCCCCACCCTTCCCATTTTTGACTTTTTCGACACTACCGGCCCTGTCGTTTTTTTCAATTTTTGCCCGCTTTGGAAAATCCTTCACAATTTTCACACAATGCCCTCACGGTGCTTGATTTTACAAATTTTTCATTCAGGCCGCCCCTCTGTCCCCTTGTAGCAAGTTTTGGGACAATCCCCCACCCTTCCCATTTTTGACTTTTTCGACACTACCGGCCCTGTCATTTTTTTCCATTTTTGGCCGCTTTGGAAAATCCTTCACAATTTTCACACAATGCCCTCACGGTGCTTGATTTTACAAATTTTTCATTCAGGCCGCCCTCTGGCCCCTTGTAGCAAGTTTTGGGACAATCCCCCACCCTTCCCATTTTTGACTTTTTCGACACTACCGGCCCTGTCGTTTTTTTCAATTTTGGCCGCTTTGGAAAATCCTTCACAATTTTCACACAATGCCCTCACGGTGCTTGATTTTACAAATTTTTCATTCAGGCCGCCCCTCTGGCCCCTTGTAGCAAGTTTTGGGACAATCCCCCACCCTTCCCATTTTTGACTTTTTCGACACTACCGGCCCCTGTCGTTTTTTTCAATTTTTGCCCGCTTTGGAAAATCCTTCACAATTTTCACACAATGCCCTCACGGTGCTTGATTTTACAAATTTTTCATTCAGGCCGCCCCTCTGGCCCCTTGTAGCAAGTTTTGGGACAATCCCCCACCCTTCCCATTTTTGACTTTTTCGACACTACCGGCCCTGTCATTTTTTTCCATTTTTGGCCGCTTTGGAAAATCCTTCACAATTTTCACACAATGCCCTCACGGTGCTTGATTTTACAAATTTTTCATTCAGGCCGCCTTCTGGCCCCTTGTAGCAAGTTTTGGGACAATCCCCCACCCTTCCCATTTTTGACTTTTTCGACACTACCGGCCCTGTCGTTTTTTTCAATTTTTGTCCGCTTTGGAAAATCCTTCATAATTTTCACACAATGCCCTCACGGTGCTTGATTTTACAAATTTTTCATTCAGGCCGCCCCTCTGGCCCCTTGTAGCAAGTTTTGGGACAATCCCCCACCCTTCCCATTTTTGACTTTTTCGACACTACCGGCCCTGTCGTTTTTTTCAATTTTTGGCCGCTTTGGAAAATCCTTCACAATTTTCACACAATGCCCTCACGGTGCTTGATTTTACAAATTTTTCATTCAGGCCGCCCCTCTGGCCCCTTGTAGCAAGTTTTGGGACAATCCCCCACCCTTCCCATTTTTGACTTTTTCGACACTACCGGCCCTGTCGTTTTTTTCAATTTTTGGCCGCTTTGGAAAATCCTTCACAATTTTCACACAATGCCTTCACGGTGCTTGATTTTACACATTTTTCATTCAGGCCGCCCCTCTGGCCCCTTGTAGCAAGTTTTGGGACAATCCCCCACCCTTCCTATTTTTGACTTTTTCGACACTACCGGCCCTGTCGTTTTTTTCAATTTTTGCCCGCTTTGGAAAATCCTTCACAATTTTCACACAATGCCCTCACGGTGCTTGATTTTACAAATTTTTCATTCAGGCCGCCCCTCTGTCCCCTTGTAGCAAGTTTTGGGACAATCCCCCACCCTTCCCATTTTTGACTTTTTCGACACTACCGGCCCTGTCATTTTTTTCCATTTTTGGCCGCTTTGGAAAATCCTTCACAATTTTCACACAATGCCCTCACGGTGCTTGATTTTACACATTTTTCATTCAGGCCGCCCCTCTGTCCCCTTGTAGCAAGTTTTGGGACAATCCCCCACCCTTCCCATTTTTGACTTTTTCGACACTACCGGCCCTGTCATTTTTTTCCATTTTTGGCCGCTTTGGAAAATCCTTCACAATTTTCACACAATGCCCTCACGGTGCTTGATTTTACAAATTTTTCATTCAGGCCGCCCTCTGGCCCCTTGTAGCAAGTTTTGGGACAATCCCCCACCCTTCCCATTTTTGACTTTTTCGACACTACCGGCCCTGTCGTTTTTTTCAATTTTTGGCCGCTTTGGAAAATCCTTCACAATTTTCACACAATGCCCTCACGGTGCTTGATTTTACAAATTTTTCATTCAGGCCGCCCCTCTGGCCCCTTGTAGCAAGTTTTGGGACAATCCCCCACCCTTCCCATTTTTGACATTTTCGACACTACCGGCCCTGTCATTTTTTTCAATTTTTGGCCGCTTTGGAAAATCCTTCACAATTTTCACACAATGCCCTCACGGTGCTTGATTTTACACATTTTTCATTCAGGCCGCCCCTCTGGCCCCTTGTAGCAAGTTTTGGGACAATCCCCCACCCTTCCCATTTTTGACTTTTTCGACACTACCGGCCCTGTCGTTTTTTTCAATTTTTGGCCGCTTTGGAAAATCCTTCATAATTTTCACACAATGCCCTCACGGTGCTTGATTTTACAAATTTTTCATTCAGGCCGCCCCTCTGGCCCCTTGTAGCAAGTTTTGGGACAATCCCCCACCCTTCCCATTTTTGACTTTTTCGACACTACCGGCCCTGTCGTTTTTTTCAATTTTTGGCCGCTTTGGAAAATCCTTGACAATTTTCACACAATGCCCTCACGGTGCTTGATTTTACACATTTTTCATTCAGGCCGCCCCTCTGGCCCCTTGTAGCAAGTTTTGGGACAATCCCCCACCCTTCCCATTTTTGACTTTTTCGACACTACCGGCCCTGTCGTTTTTTTCAATTTTTGGCCGCTTTGGAAAATCCTTGACAATTTTCACACAATGCCCACACGGTGCTTGATTTTACACATTTTTCATTCAGGCCGCCCCTCTGGCCCCTTGTAGCAAGTTTTGGGACAATCCCCCACCCTTCCCATTTTTGACTTTTTCGACACTACCGGCCCTGTCGTTTTTTTCAATTTTTGGCCGCTTTGGAAAATCCTTCACAATTTTCACACAATGCCCTCACAGTGCTTGATTTTACACATTTTTCATTCAGGCCGCCCCTCTGGCCCCTTGTAGCAAGTTTTGGGACAATCCCCCACCCTTCCTATTTTTGACTTTTTCAACACTACCGGCCCTGTCATTTTTTTCAATTTTTGCCCGCTTTGGAAAATCCTTGACAATTTTCACACAATGCCTTCACGGTGCTTGATTTTACACATTTTTCATTCAGGCCGCCCCTCTGGCCCCTTGTAGCAAGTTTTGGGACAATCCCCCACCCTTCCTATTTTTGACTTTTTCGACACTACCGGCCCTGTCGTTTTTTTCAATTTTTGCCCGCTTTGGAAAATCCTTCACAATTTTCACACAATGCCCTCACGGTGCTTGATTTTACAAATTTTTCATTCAGGCCGCCCCTCTGTCCCCTTGTAGCAAGTTTTGGGACAATCCCCCACCCTTCCCATTTTTGACTTTTTCGACACTACCGGCCCTGTCATTTTTTTCCATTTTTGGCCGCTTTGGAAAATCCTTCACAATTTTCACACAATGCCCTCACGGTGCTTGATTTTACACATTTTTCATTCAGGCCGCCCCTCTGTCCCCTTGTAGCAAGTTTTGGGACAATCCCCCACCCTTCCCATTTTTGACTTTTTCGACACTACCGGCCCTGTCATTTTTTTCCATTTTTGGCCGCTTTGGAAAATCCTTCACAATTTTCACACAATGCCCTCACGGTGCTTGATTTTACAAATTTTTCATTCAGGCCGCCCTCTGGCCCCTTGTAGCAAGTTTTGGGACAATCCCCCACCCTTCCCATTTTTGACTTTTTCGACACTACCGGCCCTGTCGTTTTTTTCAATTTTTGGCCGCTTTGGAAAATCCTTCACAATTTTCACACAATGCCCTCACGGTGCTTGATTTTACAAATTTTTCATTCAGGCCGCCCCTCTGGCCCCTTGTAGCAAGTTTTGGGACAATCCCCCACCCTTCCCATTTTTGACATTTTCGACACTACCGGCCCTGTCATTTTTTTCAATTTTTGGCCGCTTTGGAAAATCCTTCACAATTTTCACACAATGCCCTCACGGTGCTTGATTTTACACATTTTTCATTCAGGCCGCCCCTCTGGCCCCTTGTAGCAAGTTTTGGGACAATCCCCCACCCTTCCCATTTTTGACTTTTTCGACACTACCGGCCCTGTCGTTTTTTTCAATTTTTGGCCGCTTTGGAAAATCCTTCATAATTTTCACACAATGCCCTCACGGTGCTTGATTTTACAAATTTTTCATTCAGGCCGCCCCTCTGGCCCCTTGTAGCAAGTTTTGGGACAATCCCCCACCCTTCCCATTTTTGACTTTTTCGACACTACCGGCCCTGTCGTTTTTTTCAATTTTTGGCCGCTTTGGAAAATCCTTGACAATTTTCACACAATGCCCTCACGGTGCTTGATTTTACACATTTTTCATTCAGGCCGCCCCTCTGGCCCCTTGTAGCAAGTTTTGGGACAATCCCCCACCCTTCCCATTTTTGACTTTTTCGACACTACCGGCCCTGTCGTTTTTTTCAATTTTTGGCCGCTTTGGAAAATCCTTGACAATTTTCACACAATGCCCACACGGTGCTTGATTTTACACATTTTTCATTCAGGCCGCCCCTCTGGCCCCTTGTAGCAAGTTTTGGGACAATCCCCCACCCTTCCCATTTTTGACTTTTTCGACACTACCGGCCCTGTCGTTTTTTTCAATTTTTGGCCGCTTTGGAAAATCCTTCACAATTTTCACACAATGCCCTCACAGTGCTTGATTTTACACATTTTTCATTCAGGCCGCCCCTCTGGCCCCTTGTAGCAAGTTTTGGGACAATCCCCCACCCTTCCTATTTTTGACTTTTTCAACACTACCGGCCCTGTCATTTTTTTCAATTTTTGCCCGCTTTGGAAAATCCTTGACAATTTTCACACAATGCCTTCACGGTGCTTGATTTTACACATTTTTCATTCAGGCCGCCCCTCTGGCCCCTTGTAGCAAGTTTTGGGACAATCCCCCACCCTTCCTATTTTTGACTTTTTCGACACTACCGGCCCTGTCGTTTTTTTCAATTTTTGCCCGCTTTGGAAAATCCTTCACAATTTTCACACAATGCCCTCACGGTGCTTGATTTTACAAATTTTTCATTCAGGCCGCCCCTCTGTCCCCTTGTAGCAAGTTTTGGGACAATCCCCCACCCTTCCCATTTTTGACTTTTTCGACACTACCGGCCCTGTCATTTTTTTCCATTTTTGGCCGCTTTGGAAAATCCTTCACAATTTTCACACAATGCCCTCACGGTGCTTGATTTTACAAATTTTTCATTCAGGCCGCCCTCTGGCCCCTTGTAGCAAGTTTTGGGACAATCCCCCACCCTTCCCATTTTTGACTTTTTCGACACTACCGGCCCTGTCGTTTTTTTCAATTTTTGGCCGCTTTGGAAAATCCTTCATAATTTTCACACAATGCCCTCACGGTGCTTGATTTTACAAATTTTTCATTCAGGCCGCCCCTCTGGCCCCTTGTAGCAAGTTTTGGGACAATCCCCCACCCTTCCCATTTTTGACTTTTTCGACACTACCGGCCCTGTCGTTTTTTTCAATTTTTGGCCGCTTTGGAAAATCCTTCACAATTTTCACACAATGCCCTCACGGTGCTTGATTTTACACATTTTTCATTCAGGCCGCCCCTCTGGCCCCTTGTAGCAAGTTTTGGGACAATCCCCCACCCTTCCCATTTTTGACTTTTTCGACACTACCGGCCCTGTCGTTTTTTTCAATTTTTGGCCGCTTTGGAAAATCCTTGACAATTTTCACACAATGCCCTCACGGTGCTTGATTTTACACATTTTTCATTCAGGCCGCCCCTCTGGCCCCTTGTAGCAAGTTTTGGGACAATCCCCCACCCTTCCCATTTTTGACTTTTTCGACACTACCGGCCCTGTCGTTTTTTTCAATTTTTGCCCGCTTTGGAAAATCCTTGACAATTTTCACACAATGCCCTCACGGTGCTTGATTTTACACATTTTTCATTCAGGCCGCCCCTCTGGCCCCTTGTAGCAAGTTTTGGGACAATCCCCCACCCTTCCCATTTTTGACTTTTTCGACACTACCGGCCCTGTCGTTTTTTTCAATTTTTGGCCGCTTTGGAAAATCCTTCACAATTTTCACACAATGCCCTCACGGTGCTTGATTTTACACATTTTTCATTCAGGCCGCCCCTCTGGCCCCTTGTAGCAAGTTTTGGGACAATCCCCCACCCTTCCTATTTTTGACTTTTTCAACACTACCGGCCCTGTCATTTTTTTCAATTTTTGCCCGCTTTGGAAAATCCTTGACAATTTTCACACAATGCCTTCACGGTGCTTGATTTTACACATTTTTCATTCAGGCCGCCCCTCTGGCCCCTTGTAGCAAGTTTTGGGACAATCCCCCACCCTTCCCATTTTTGACTTTTTCGACACTACCGGCCCTGTCATTTTTTTCAATTTTTGCCCCCTATGGAAAATCCTTCACAATTTTCACACAATGTCTTCACGGTGCTTGATATTACACATTTTTCATTCAGGCCGCCCCTCTGGCCCCTTGTAGCAAGTTTTGGGACAATCCCCCACCCTTCCCATTTTTGACTTTTTCGACACTACCGGCCCTGTCGTTTTTTTCAATTTTTGCCCGCTTTGGAAAATCCTTCACAATTTTCACACAATGCCCTCACGGTGCTTGATTTTACACATTTTTCATTCAGGCCGCCCCTCTGGCCCCTTGTAGCAAGTTTTGGGACAATCCCCCACCCTTCCCATTTTTGACTTTTTCGACACTACCGGCCCTGTCATTTTTTTCCATTTTTGGCCGCTTTGGAAAATCCTTCACAATTTTCACACAATGCCCTCACGGTGCTTGATTTTACACATTTTTCATTCAGGCCGCCCCTCTGGCCCCTTGTAGCAAGTTTTGGGACAATCCCCCACCCTTCCCATTTTTGACTTTTTCGACACTACCGGCCCTGTCGTTTTTTTCAATTTTTGGCCGCTTTGGAAAATCCTTCATAATTTTCACACAATGCCCTCACGGTGCTTGATTTTACAAATTTTTCATTCAGGCCGCCCCTCTGGCCCCTTGTAGCAAGTTTTGGGACAATCCCCCACCCTTCCCATTTTTGACTTTTTCGACACTACCGGCCCTGTCGTTTTTTTCAATTTTTGGCCGCTTTGGAAAATCCTTCACAATTTTCACACAATGCCCTCACGGTGCTTGATTTTACACATTTTTCATTCAGGCCGCCCCTCTGGCCCCTTGTAGCAAGTTTTGGGACAATCCCCCACCCTTCCCATTTTTGACTTTTTCGACACTACCGGCCCTGTCGTTTTTTTCAATTTTTGGCCGCTTTGGAAAATCCTTCATAATTTTCACACAATGCCCTCACGGTGCTTGATTTTACAAATTTTTCATTCAGGCCGCCCCTCTGGCCCCTTGTAGCAAGTTTTGGGACAATCCCCCACCCTTCCCATTTTTGACTTTTTCGACACTACCGGCCCTGTCGTTTTTTTCAATTTTTGGCCGCTTTGGAAAATCCTTCACAATTTTCACACAATGCCCTCACGGTGCTTGATTTTACAAATTTTTCATTCAGGCCGCCCCTCTGGCCCCTTGTAGCAAGTTTTGGGACAATCCCCCACCCTTCCCATTTTTGACTTTTTCGACACTACCGGCCCTGTCGTTTTTTTCAATTTTTGGCCGCTTTGGAAAATCCTTGACAATTTTCACACAATGCCCTCACGGTGCTTGATTTTACACATTTTTCATTCAGGCCGCCCCTCTGGCCCCTTGTAGCAAGTTTTGGGACAATCCCCCGCCCTTCCCATTTTTGACTTTTTCGACACTACCGGCCCTGTCGTTTTTTTCAATTTTTGGCCGCTTTGGAAAATCCTTCACAATTTTCACACAATGCCCTCACGGTGCTTGATTTTACAAATTTTTCATTCAGGCCGCCCCTCTGGCCCCTTGTAGCAAGTTTTGGGACAATCCCCCACCCTTCCCATTTTTGACTTTTTCGACACTACCGGCCCTGTCGTTTTTTTCAATTTTTGGCCGCTTTGGAAAATCCTTGACAATTTTCACACAATGCCCTCACGGTGCTTGATTTTACACATTTTTCATTCAGGCCGCCCCTCTGGCCCCTTGTAGCAAGTTTTGGGACAATCCCCCACCCTTCCCATTTTTGACTTTTTCGACACTACCGGCCCTGTCGTTTTTTTCAATTTTTGCCCGCTTTGGAAAATCCTTCATAATTTTCACACAATGCCCTCACGGTGCTTGATTTTACAAATTTTTCATTCAGGCCGCCCCTCTGGCCCCTTGTAGCAAGTTTTGGGACAATCCCCCACCCTTCCCATTTTTGACTTTTTCGACACTACCGGCCCTGTCATTTTTTTCCATTTTTGGCCGCTTTGGAAAATCCTTCACAATTTTCACACAATGCCCTCACGGTGCTTGATTTTACAAATTTTTCATTCAGGCCGCCCTCTGGCCCCTTGTAGCAAGTTTTGGGACAATCCCCCACCCTTCCCATTTTTGACTTTTTCGACACTACCGGCCCTGTCGTTTTTTTCAATTTTTGGCCGCTTTGGAAAATCCTTCACAATTTTCACACAATGCCCTCACGGTGCTTGATTTTACAAATTTTTCATTCAGGCCGCCCCTCTGGCCCCTTGTAGCAAGTTTTGGGACAATCCCCCACCCTTCCCATTTTTGACATTTTCGACACTACCGGCCCTGTCGTTTTTTTCAATTTTTGGCCGCTTTGGAAAATCCTTCACAATTTTCACACAATGCCCTCACGGTGCTTGATTTTACACATTTTTCATTCAGGCCGCCCCTCTGGCCCCTTGTAGCAAGTTTTGGGACAATCCCCCACCCTTCCCATTTTTGACTTTTTCGACACTACCGGCCCTGTCGTTTTTTTCAATTTTTGGCCGCTTTGGAAAATCCTTCATAATTTTCACACAATGCCCTCACGGTGCTTGATTTTACAAATTTTTCATTCAGGCCGCCCCTCTGGCCCCTTGTAGCAAGTTTTGGGACAATCCCCCACCCTTCCCATTTTTGACTTTTTCGACACTACCGGCCCTGTCGTTTTTTTCAATTTTTGGCCGCTTTGGAAAATCCTTCACAATTTTCACACAATGCCCTCACGGTGCTTGATTTTACAAATTTTTCATTCAGGCCGCCCCTCTGGCCCCTTGTAGCAAGTTTTGGGACAATCCCCCACCCTTCCCATTTTTGACTTTTTCGACACTACCGGCCCTGTCGTTTTTTTCAATTTTTGGCCGCTTTGGAAAATCCTTGACAATTTTCACACAATGCCCTCACGGTGCTTGATTTTACACATTTTTCATTCAGGCCGCCCCTCTGGCCCCTTGTAGCAAGTTTTGGGACAATCCCCCACCCTTCCCATTTTTGACTTTTTCGACACTACCGGCCCTGTCGTTTTTTTCAATTTTTGCCCGCTTTGGAAAATCCTTCACAATTTTCACACAATGCCCTCACGGTGCTTGATTTTACAAATTTTTCATTCAGGCCGCCCCTCTGTCCCCTTGTAGCAAGTTTTGGGACAATCCCCCACCCTTCCCATTTTTGACTTTTTCGACACTACCGGCCCTGTCATTTTTTTCCATTTTTGGCCGCTTTGGAAAATCCTTCACAATTTTCACACAATGCCCTC
This sequence comes from Scomber japonicus, assembly GCF_027409825.1. Taxonomy (NCBI): domain Eukaryota; kingdom Metazoa; phylum Chordata; class Actinopteri; order Scombriformes; family Scombridae; genus Scomber; species Scomber japonicus. The sequence continues at coordinate 17,385,356 of NC_070583.1, forward strand.
ACGGTGCTTGATTTTACAAATTTTTCATTCAGGCCGCCCTCTGGCCCCTTGTAGCAAGTTTTGGGACAATCCCCCGCCCTTCCCATTTTTGACTTTTTCGACACTACCGGCCCTGTCGTTTTTTTCAATTTTTGGCCGCTTTGGAAAATCCTTCACAATTTTCACACAATGCCCTCACGGTGCTTGATTTTACAAATTTTTCATTCAGGCCGCCCCTCTGGCCCCTTGTAGCAAGTTTTGGGACAATCCCCCACCCTTCCCATTTTTGACTTTTTCGACACTACCGGCCCTGTCGTTTTTTTCAATTTTTGCCCGCTTTGGAAAATCCTTCACAATTTTCACACAATGCCCTCACGGTGCTTGATTTTACAAATTTTTCATTCAGGCCGCCCCTCTGGCCCCTTGTAGCAAGTTTTGGGACAATCCCCCACCCTTCCCATTTTTGACTTTTTCGACACTACCGGCCCTGTCATTTTTTTCCATTTTTGGCCGCTTTGGAAAATCCTTCACAATTTTCACACAATGCCCTCACGGTGCTTGATTTTACAAATTTTTCATTCAGGCCGCCCTCTGGCCCCTTGTAGCAAGTTTTGGGACAATCCCCCACCCTTCCCATTTTTGACTTTTTCGACACTACCGGCCCTGTCGTTTTTTTCAATTTTTGGCCGCTTTGGAAAATCCTTCATAATTTTCACACAATGCCCTCACGGTGCTTGATTTTACAAATTTTTCATTCAGGCCGCCCCTCTGGCCCCTTGTAGCAAGTTTTGGGACAATCCCCCACCCTTCCCATTTTTGACTTTTTCGACACTACCGGCCCTGTCGTTTTTTTCAATTTTTGGCCGCTTTGGAAAATCCTTCACAATTTTCACACAATGCCCTCACGGTGCTTGATTTTACACATTTTTCATTCAGGCCGCCCCTCTGGCCCCTTGTAGCAAGTTTTGGGACAATCCCCCACCCTTCCCATTTTTGACTTTTTCGACACTACCGGCCCTGTCGTTTTTTTCAATTTTTGGCCGCTTTGGAAAATCCTTGACAATTTTCACACAATGCCCTCACGGTGCTTGATTTTACACATTTTTCATTCAGGCCGCCCCTCTGGCCCCTTGTAGCAAGTTTTGGGACAATCCCCCACCCTTCCCATTTTTGACTTTTTCGACACTACCGGCCCTGTCGTTTTTTTCAATTTTTGGCCGCTTTGGAAAATCCTTGACAATTTTCACACAATGCCCTCACGGTGCTTGATTTTACACATTTTTCATTCAGGCCGCCCCTCTGGCCCCTTGTAGCAAGTTTTGGGACAATCCCCCACCCTTCCCATTTTTGACTTTTTCGACACTACCGGCCCTGTCGTTTTTTTCAATTTTTGGCCGCTTTGGAAAATCCTTCACAATTTTCACACAATGCCCTCACGGTGCTTGATTTTACACATTTTTCATTCAGGCCGCCCCTCTGGCCCCTTGTAGCAAGTTTTGGGACAATCCCCCACCCTTCCTATTTTTGACTTTTTCAACACTACCGGCCCTGTCATTTTTTTCAATTTTTGCCCGCTTTGGAAAATCCTTGACAATTTTCACACAATGCCTTCACGGTGCTTGATTTTACACATTTTTCATTCAGGCCGCCCCTCTGGCCCCTTGTAGCAAGTTTTGGGACAATCCCCCACCCTTCCTATTTTTGACTTTTTCGACACTACCGGCCCTGTCATTTTTTTCAATTTTTGCCCCCTATGGAAAATCCTTCACAATTTTCACACAATGTCTTCACGGTGCTTGATATTACACATTTTTCATTCAGGCCGCCCCTCTGGCCCCTTGTAGCAAGTTTTGGGACAATCCCCCACCCTTCCCATTTTTGACTTTTTCGACACTACCGGCCCTGTCGTTTTTTTCAATTTTTGCCCGCTTTGGAAAATCCTTCACAATTTTCACACAATGCCCTCACGGTGCTTGATTTTACACATTTTTCATTCAGGCCGCCCCTCTGGCCCCTTGTAGCAAGTTTTGGGACAATCCCCCACCCTTCCCATTTTTGACTTTTTCGACACTACCGGCCCTGTCATTTTTTTCCATTTTTGGCCGCTTTGGAAAATCCTTCACAATTTTCACACAATGCCCTCACGGTGCTTGATTTTACACATTTTTCATTCAGGCCGCCCCTCTGGCCCCTTGTAGCAAGTTTTGGGACAATCCCCCACCCTTCCCATTTTTGACTTTTTCGACACTACCGGCCCTGTCGTTTTTTTCAATTTTTGGCCGCTTTGGAAAATCCTTCACAATTTTCACACAATGCCCTCACGGTGCTTGATTTTACACATTTTTCATTCAGGCCGCCCCTCTGGCCCCTTGTAGCAAGTTTTGGGACAATCCCCCACCCTTCCCATTTTTGACTTTTTCGACACTACCGGCCCTGTCGTTTTTTTCAATTTTTGCCCGCTTTGGAAAATCCTTCATAATTTTCACACAATGCCCTCACGGTGCTTGATTTTACAAATTTTTCATTCAGGCCGCCCCTCTGGCCCCTTGTAGCAAGTTTTGGGACAATCCCCCACCCTTCCCATTTTTGACTTTTTCGACACTACCGGCCCTGTCGTTTTTTTCAATTTTTGGCCGCTTTGGAAAATCCTTCACAATTTTCACACAATGCCCTCACGGTGCTTGATTTTACAAATTTTTCATTCAGGCCGCCCCTCTGGCCCCTTGTAGCAAGTTTTGGGACAATCCCCCACCCTTCCCATTTTTGACTTTTTCGACACTACCGGCCCTGTCGTTTTTTTCAATTTTTGGCCGCTTTGGAAAATCCTTCACAATTTTCACACAATGCCCTCACGGTGCTTGATTTTACACATTTTTCATTCAGGCCGCCCCTCTGGCCCCTTGTAGCAAGTTTTGGGACAATCCCCCGCCCTTCCCATTTTTGACTTTTTCGACACTACCGGCCCTGTCGTTTTTTTCAATTTTTGGCCGCTTTGGAAAATCCTTCACAATTTTCACACAATGCCCTCACGGTGCTTGATTTTACAAATTTTTCATTCAGGCCGCCCCTCTGGCCCCTTGTAGCAAGTTTTGGGACAATCCCCCACCCTTCCCATTTTTGACTTTTTCGACACTACCGGCCCTGTCGTTTTTTTCAATTTTTGCCCGCTTTGGAAAATCCTTCACAATTTTCACACAATGCCCTCACGGTGCTTGATTTTACAAATTTTTCATTCAGGCCGCCCCTCTGGCCCCTTGTAGCAAGTTTTGGGACAATCCCCCACCCTTCCCATTTTTGACTTTTTCGACACTACCGGCCCTGTCATTTTTTTCCATTTTTGGCCGCTTTGGAAAATCCTTCACAATTTTCACACAATGCCCTCACAGTGCTTGATTTTACAAATTTTTCATTCAGGCCGCCCTCTGGCCCCTTGTAGCAAGTTTTGGGACAATCCCCCACCCTTCCCATTTTTGACTTTTTCGACACTACCGGCCCTGTCGTTTTTTTCAATTTTTGGCCGCTTTGGAAAATCCTTCACAATTTTCACACAATGCCCTCACGGTGCTTGATTTTACAAATTTTTCATTCAGGCCGCCCCTCTGGCCCCTTGTAGCAAGTTTTGGGACAATCCCCCACCCTTCCCATTTTTGACTTTTTCGACACTACCGGCCCTGTCGTTTTTTTCAATTTTTGGCCGCTTTGGAAAATCCTTGACAATTTTCACACAATGCCCTCACGGTGCTTGATTTTACACATTTTTCATTCAGGCCGCCCCTCTGGCCCCTTGTAGCAAGTTTTGGGACAATCCCCCACCCTTCCCATTTTTGACTTTTTCGACACTACCGGCCCTGTCGTTTTTTTCAATTTTTGCCCGCTTTGGAAAATCCTTCACAATTTTCACACAATGCCCTCACGGTGCTTGATTTTACAAATTTTTCATTCAGGCCGCCCCTCTGTCCCCTTGTAGCAAGTTTTGGGACAATCCCCCGCCCTTCCCATTTTTGACTTTTTCGACACTACCGGCCCTGTCGTTTTTTTCAATTTTTGGCCGCTTTGGAAAATCCTTCACAATTTTCACACAATGCCCTCACGGTGCTTGATTTTACAAATTTTTCATTCAGGCCGCCCTCTGGCCCCTTGTAGCAAGTTTTGGGACAATCCCCCACCCTTCCCATTTTTGACTTTTTCGACACTACCGGCCCTGTCGTTTTTTTCAATTTTTGGCCGCTTTGGAAAATCCTTCATAATTTTCACACAATGCCCTCACGGTGCTTGATTTTACAAATTTTTCATTCAGGCCGCCCCTCTGGCCCCTTGTAGCAAGTTTTGGGACAATCCCCCACCCTTCCCATTTTTGACTTTTTCGACACTACCGGCCCTGTCGTTTTTTTCAATTTTTGGCCGCTTTGGAAAATCCTTCACAATTTTCACACAATGCCCTCACAGTGCTTGATTTTACAAATTTTTCATTCAGGCCGCCCTCTGGCCCCTTGTAGCAAGTTTTGGGACAATCCCCCACCCTTCCCATTTTTGACTTTTTCGACACTACCGGCCCTGTCGTTTTTTTCAATTTTTGGCCGCTTTGGAAAATCCTTCACAATTTTCACACAATGCCCTCACGGTGCTTGATTTTACAAATTTTTCATTCAGGCCGCCCCTCTGGCCCCTTGTAGCAAGTTTTGGGACAATCCCCCACCCTTCCCATTTTTGACTTTTTCGACACTACCGGCCCTGTCGTTTTTTTCAATTTTTGCCCGCTTTGGAAAATCCTTCACAATTTTCACACAATGCCCTCACGGTGCTTGATTTTACACATTTTTCATTCAGGCCGCCCCTCTGGCCCCTTGTAGCAAGTTTTGGGACAATCCCCCACCCTTCCCATTTTTGACTTTTTCGACACTACCGGCCCTGTCGTTTTTTTCAATTTTTGCCCGCTTTGGAAAATCCTTCACAATTTTCACACAATGCCCTCACGGTGCTTGATTTTACAAATTTTTCATTCAGGCCGCCCCTCTGTCCCCTTGTAGCAAGTTTTGGGACAATCCCCCATTTTTGACTTTTTCGACACTACCGGCCCTGTCGTTTTTTTCAATTTTTGGCCGCTTTGGAAAATCCTTGACAATTTTCACACAATGCCCTCACGGTGCTTGATTTTACAAATTTTTCATTCAGGCCGCCCCTCTGGCCCCTTGTAGCAAGTTTTGGGACAATCCCCCACCCTTCCCATTTTTGACTTTTTCGACACTACCGGCCCTGTCGTTTTTTTCAATTTTTGCCCGCTTTGGAAAATCCTTCACAATTTTCACACAATGCCCTCACGGTGCTTGATTTTACAAATTTTTCATTCAGGCCGCCCCTCTGGCCCCTTGTAGCAAGTTTTGGGACAATCCCCCACCCTTCCCATTTTTGACTTTTTCGACACTACCGGCCCTGTCGTTTTTTTCAATTTTTGGCCGCTTTGGAAAATCCTTCACAATTTTCACACAATGCCCTCACGGTGCTTGATTTTACAAATTTTTCATTCAGGCCGCCCCTCTGGCCCCTTGTAGCAAGTTTTGGGACAATCCCCCACCCTTCCCATTTTTGACATTTTCGACACTACCGGCCCTGTCGTTTTTTTCAATTTTTGGCCGCTTTGGAAAATCCTTGACAATTTTCACACAATGCCCTCACGGTGCTTGATTTTACAAATTTTTCATTCAGGCCGCCCCTCTGGCCCCTTGTAGCAAGTTTTGGGACAATCCCCCACCCTTCCCATTTTTGACTTTTTCGACACTACCGGCCCTGTCGTTTTTTTCAATTTTTGGCCGCTTTGGAAAATCCTTCATAATTTTCACACAATGCCCTCACGGTGCTTGATTTTACAAATTTTTCATTCAGGCCGCCCCTCTGGCCCCTTGTAGCAAGTTTTGGGACAATCCCCCACCCTTCCCATTTTTGACTTTTTCGACACTACCGGCCCTGTCGTTTTTTTCAATTTTTGGCCGCTTTGGAAAATCCTTGACAATTTTCACACAATGCCCTCACGGTGCTTGATTTTACACATTTTTCATTCAGGCCGCCCCTCTGGCCCCTTGTAGCAAGTTTTGGGACAATCCCCCACCCTTCCCATTTTTGACTTTTTCGACACTACCGGCCCTGTCGTTTTTTTCAATTTTTGGCCGCTTTGGAAAATCCTTGACAATTTTCACACAATGCCCACACGGTGCTTGATTTTACACATTTTTCATTCAGGCCGCCCCTCTGGCCCCTTGTAGCAAGTTTTGGGACAATCCCCCACCCTTCCCATTTTTGACTTTTTCGACACTACCGGCCCTGTCGTTTTTTTCAATTTTTGGCCGCTTTGGAAAATCCTTCACAATTTTCACACAATGCCCTCACGGTGCTTGATTTTACACATTTTTCATTCAGGCCGCCCCTCTGGCCCCTTGTAGCAAGTTTTGGGACAATCCCCCACCCTTCCCATTTTTGACTTTTTCGACACTACCGGCCCTGTCGTTTTTTTCAATTTTTGGCCGCTTTGGAAAATCCTTGACAATTTTCACACAATGCCTTCACGGTGCTTGATTTTACACATTTTTCATTCAGGCCGCCCCTCTGGCCCCTTGTAGCAAGTTTTGGGACAATCCCCCACCCTTCCCATTTTTGACTTTTTCGACACTACCGGCCCTGTCATTTTTTTCAATTTTTGCCCGCTTTGGAAAATCCTTCACAATTTTCACACAATGCCCTCACGGTGCTTGATTTTACACATTTTTCATTCAGGCCGCCCCTGTGGCCCCTTGTAGCAAGTTTTGGGACAATCCCCCACCCTTCCCATTTTTGACTTTTTCGACACTACCGACGCTGTCATTTTTTTAAATTTTTGGCCGCTTTGGAAAATCCTTCACAATTTTCACAGAATGCCCTCACGGTGCGTGATTTTACACATTTTTCATTCAGGCCGCCCCTCTGGCCCCTTGTAGCAAGTTTTGGGACAATCCCCCACCCTTCCCATTTTTGACTTTTTCAACACTACCGGCCCTGTCATTTTTTTCAATTTTTGCCCGCTTTGGAAAATCCTTCACAATTTTCACACAATGCCCTCACGGTGCTTGATTTTACACATTTTTCATTCAGGCCGCCCCTGTGGCCCCTTGTAGCAAGTTTTGGGACAATCCCCCACCCTTCCCATTTTTGACTTTTTCGACACTACCGGCCCTGTCATTTTTTTCAATTTTTGCCCGCTTAGGAAAATCCTTCACAATTTTCACACAATGCCCTCACGGTGCTTGATTTTACACATTTTTCATTCAGGCCGCCCCTCTGGCCCCTTGTAGCAAGTTTTGGGACAATCCCCCACCCTTCCCATTTTTGACTTTTTCGACACTACCGGCCCTGTCATTTTTTTCAATTTTTGCCCGCTTTGGAAAATCCTTGACAATTTTCACACAATGCCCTCACGGTGCGTGATTTTACACATTTTTCATTCAGGCCGCCCCTCTGGCCCCTTGTAGCAAGTTTTGGGACAATCCCCCACCCTTCCCATTTTTTACTTTTTCAACACTACCCGCCCTGTCATTTTTTTCAATTTTTGCCCACTTTGGAAAATCCTTGACAATTTTCACACAATGCCTTCACGGTGCTTGATTTTACACATTTTTCATTCAGGCCGCCCCTCTGGCCCCTTGTAGCAAGTTTTGGGACAATCCCCCACCCCTCCCATTTTTGACTTTTTCGACACTACCGGCCCTGTCATTTTTTTCAATTTTTGGCCGCTTTGGAAAATCCTTCACAATTTTCACAGAATGCCTTCACGGCGCGTGATTTTACACATTTTTCATTCAGGCCGCCCCTCTGGCCCCTTGTAGCAAGTTTTGGGACAATCCCCCACCCTTCCCATTTTTTACTTTTTCGACACTACCGACCCTGTCATTTTTTTCAATTTTTGCCCGCTTTGGAAAATCCTTGACAATTTTCACACAATGCCTTCACGGTGCTTGATTTTACACATTTTTCATTCAGGCCGCCCCTGTGGCCCCTTGTAGCAAGTTTTGGGACAATCTCCCACCCTTCCCATTTTTGACTTTTTCAACACTACCGACGCTGTCATTTTTTTCAATTTTTGCCCGCTTTGGAAAATCCTTGACAATTTTCACACAATGCCTTCACGGTGCTTGATTTTACACATTTTTCATTCAGGCCGCCCCTCTGGCCCCTTGTAGCAAGTTTTGGGACAATCCCCCACCCTTCCCATTTTTGACTTTTTCGACACTACCGGCCCTGTCATTTTTTTCAATTTTTGGCCGCTTTGGAAAATCCTTCACAATTTTCACAGAATGCCCTCACGGTGCGTGATTTTACACATTTTTCATTCAGGCCGCCCCTCTGGCCCCTTGTAGCAAGTTTTGGGACAATCCCCCACCCTTCCCATTTTTGACTTTTTCGACACTACCGGCCCTGTCATTTTTTTCCATTTTTGGCCGCTTTGGAAAATCCTTCACAATTTTCACACAATGCCCTCACGGTGCTTGATTTTACACATTTTTCATTCAGGCCGCCCCTGTGGCCCCTTGTAGCAAGTTTTGGGACAATCCCCCACCCTTCCCATTTTTGACTTTTTCGACACTACCGGCCCTGTCATTTTTTTCAATTTTTGGCCGCTTTGGAAAATCCTTCACAATTTTCACACAATGCCCTCACGGTGCTTGATTTTACACATTTTTCATTCAGGCCGCCCCTCTGGCCCATTGTAGCAAGTTTTGGGACAATCCCCCACCCTTCCCATTTTTGACTTTTTCGACACTACCGACGCTGTCATTTTTTTCAATTTTTGCCCGCTTTGGAAAATCCTTGACAATTTTCACACAATGCCTTCACGGTGCTTGATTTTACACATTTTTCATTCAGGCCGCCCCTCTGGCCCCTTGTAGCAAGTTTTGGGACAATCCCCCACCCTTCCCATTTTTTACTTTTTCAACACTACCCGCCCTGTCATTTTTTTCAATTTTTGCCCGCTTTGGAAAATCCTTGACAATTTTCACACAATGCCTTCACGGTGCTTGATTTTACACATTTTTCATTCAGGCCGCCCCTCTGGCCCCTTGTAGCAAGTTTTGGGACAATCCCCCACCCTTCCCATTTTTGACTTTTTCGACACTACCGGCCCTGTCATTTTTTTCAATTTTTGGCCGCTTTGGAAAATCCTTCACAATTTTCACAGAATGCCCTCACGGTGCGTGATTTTACACATTTTTCATTCAGGCCGCCCCTCTGGCCCCTTGTAGCAAGTTTTGGGACAATCCCCCACCCTTCCCATTTTTTACTTTTTCGACACTACCGACGCTGTCATTTTTTTCAATTTTTACCCGCTTTGGAAAATCCTTGACAATTTTCACACAATGCCTTCACGGTGCTTGATTTTACACATTTTTCATTCAGGCCGCCCCTCTGGCCCCTTGTAGCAAGTTTTGGGACAATCCCCCACCCTTCCCATTTTTGACTTTTTCGACACTACCGGCCCTGTCATTTTTTTCAATTTTTGGCCGCTTTGGAAAATCCTTGACAATTTTCACACAATGCCCTCACGGTGCGTGATTTTACACATTTTTCATTCAGGCCGCCCCTCTGGCCCCTTGTAGCAAGTTTTGGGACAATCCCCCACCCTTCCCATTTTTGACTTTTTCGACACTACCGGCCCTGTCATTTTTTTCCATTTTTGGCCGCTTTGGAAAATCCTTCACAATTTTCACACAATGCCCTCACGGTGCTTGATTTTACACATTTTTCATTCAGGCCGCCCCTGTGGCCCCTTGTAGCAAGTTTTGGGACAATCCCCCACCCTTCCCATTTTTGACTTTTTCGACACTACCGGCCCTGTCATTTTTTTCAATTTTTGGCCGCTTTGGAAAATCCTTCACAATTTTCACACAATGCCCTCACGGTGCTTGATTTTACACATTTTTCATTCAGGCCGCCCCTCTGGCCCATTGTAGCAAGTTTTGGGACAATCCCCCACCCTTCCCATTTTTGACTTTTTCGACACTACCGACGCTGTCATTTTTTTCAATTTTTGCCCGCTTTGGAAAATCCTTGACAATTTTCACACAATGCCTTCACGGTGCTTGATTTTACACATTTTTCATTCAGGCCGCCCCTCTGGCCCCTTGTAGCAAGTTTTGGGACAATCCCCCACCCTTCCCATTTTTTACTTTTTCAACACTACCCGCCCTGTCATTTTTTTCAATTTTTGCCCGCTTTGGAAAATCCTTGACAATTTTCACACAATGCCTTCACGGTGCTTGATTTTACACATTTTTCATTCAGGCCGCCCCTCTGGCCCCTTGTAGCAAGTTTTGGGACAATCCCCCACCCTTCCCATTTTTGACTTTTTCGACACTACCGGCCCTGTCATTTTTTTCAATTTTTGGCCGCTTTGGAAAATCCTTCACAATTTTCACAGAATGCCCTCACGGTGCGTGATTTTACACATTTTTCATTCAGGCCGCCCCTCTGGCCCCTTGTAGCAAGTTTTGGGACAATCCCCCACCCTTCCCATTTTTTACTTTTTCGACACTACCGACGCTGTCATTTTTTTCAATTTTTACCCGCTTTGGAAAATCCTTGACAATTTTCACACAATGCCTTCACGGTGCTTGATTTTACACATTTTTCATTCAGGCCGCCCCTCTGGCCCCTTGTAGCAAGTTTTGGGACAATCCCCCACCCTTCCCATTTTTGACTTTTTCGACACTACCGGCCCTGTCATTTTTTTCAATTTTTGGCCGCTTTGGAAAATCCTTGACAATTTTCACACAATGCCCTCACGGTGCGTGATTTTACACATTTTTCATTCAGGCCGCCCCTCTGGCCCCTTGTAGCAAGTTTTGGGACAATCCCCCACCCTTCCCATTTTTTACTTTTTCAACACTACCCGCCCTGTCATTTTTTTCAATTTTTGCCCGCTTTGGAAAATCCTTGACAATTTTCACACAATGCCTTCACGGTGCTTGATTTTACACATTTTTCATTCAGGCCGCCCCTCTGGCCCCTTGTAGCAAGTTTTGGGACAATCCCCCACCCTTCCCATTTTTGACTTTTTCGACACTACCGGCCCTGTCATTTTTTTCAATTTTTGGCCGCTTTGGAAAATCCTTCACAATTTTCACAGAATGCCCTCACGGTGCGTGATTTTACACATTTTTCATTCAGGCCGCCCCTCTGGCCCCTTGTAGCAAGTTTTGGGACAATCCCCCACCCTTCCCATTTTTTACTTTTTCGACACTACCGACCCTGTCATTTTTTTCAATTTTTGCCCGCTTTGGAAAATCCTTGACAATTTTCACACAATGCCTTCACGGTGCTTGATTTTACACATTTTTCATTCAGGCCGCCCCTCTGGCCCCTTGTAGCAAGTTTTGGGACAATCCCCCACCCTTCCCATTTTTGACTTTTTCGACACTACCCGGCCCTGTCATTTTTTTCCATTTTTGGCCGCTTTGGAAAATCCTTGACAATTTTCACACAATGCCTTCACGGTGCTTGATTTTACACATTTTTCATTCAGGCCGCCCCTCTGGCCCCTTGTAGCAAGTTTTGGGACAATCCCCCACCCTTCCCATTTTTGACTTTTTCGACACTACCGGCCCTGTCATTTTTTTCCATTTTTGGCCGCTTTGGAAAATCCTTCACAATTTTCACACAATGCCCTCACGGTGCTTGATTTTACACATTTTTCATTCAGGCCGCCCCTCTGGCCCCTTGTAGCAAGTTTTGGGACAATCCCCCACCCTTCCCATTTTTGACTTTTTCGACACTACCGGCCCTGTCATTTTTTTCCATTTTTGGCCGCTTTGGAAAATCCTTCACAATTTTCACACAATGCCCTCACGGTGCTTGATTTTACACATTTTTCATTCAGGCCGCCCCTGTGGCCCCTTGTAGCAAGTTTTGGGACAATCCCCCACCCTTCCCATTTTTGACTTTTTCGACACTACCGGCCCTGTCATTTTTTTCAATTTTTGCCCGCTTAGGAAAATCCTTCACAATTTTCACACAATGCCCTCACGGTGCTTGATTTTACACATTTTTCATTCAGGCCGCCCCTCTGGCCCCTTGTAGCAAGTTTTGGGACAATCCCCCACCCTTCCCATTTTTGACTTTTTCGACACTACCGGCCCTGTCATTTTTTTCAATTTTTGGCCGCTTTGGAAAATCCTTGACAATTTTCACACAATGCCTTCACAGTGCTTGATTTTACACATTTTTCATTCAGGCCGCCCCTCTGGCCCCTTGTAGCAAGTTTTGGGACAATCCCCCACCCTTCCCATTTTTGACTTTTTCGACACTACCGACCCTGTCATTTTTTTCAATTTTTGCCCGCTTTGGAAAATCCTTCACAATTTTCACACAATGCCCTCACGGTGCTTGATTTTACACATTTTTCATTCAGGCCGCCCCTCTGGCCCCTTGTAGCAAGTTTTGGGACAATCCCCCACCCTTCCCATTTTTGACTTTTTCGACACTACCGGCCCTGTCGTTTTTTTCAATTTTTGGCCGCTTTGGAAAATCCTTCACAATTTTCACACAATGCCCTCACGGTGCTTGATTTTACACATTTTTCATTCAGGCCGCCCCTCTGGCCCCTTGTAGCAAGTTTTGGGACAATCCCCCACCCTTCCCATTTTTGACTTTTTCGACACTACCGGCCCTGTCGTTTTTTTCAATTTTTGGCCGCTTTGGAAAATCCTTCATAATTTTCACACAATGCCCTCACGGTGCTTGATTTTACAAATTTTTCATTCAGGCCGCCCCTCTGGCCCCTTGTAGCAAGTTTTGGGACAATCCCCCACCCTTCCCATTTTTGACTTTTTCGACACTACCGGCCCTGTCGTTTTTTTCAATTTTTGGCCGCTTTGGAAAATCCTTCACAATTTTCACACAATGCCCTCACGGTGCTTGATTTTACACATTTTTCATTCAGGCCGCCCCTCTGGCCCCTTGTAGCAAGTTTTGGGACAATCCCCCACCCTTCCCATTTTTGACTTTTTCGACACTACCGGCCCTGTAATTTTTTTCCATTTTTGGCCGCTTTGGAAAATCCTTCACAATTTTCACACAATGCCCTCACGGTGCTTGATTTTACACATTTTTCATTCAGGCCGCCCCTCTGGCCCCTTGTAGCAAGTTTTGGGACAATCCCCCACCCTTCCCATTTTTGACTTTTTCGACACTACCGGCCATGTCATTTTTTTCAATTTTTGCCCGCTTTGGAAAATCCTTCACAATTTTCACACAATGCCTTCACAGTGCTTGATTTTACACACTTTTAATTCAGGCCGCCCCTCTGGCCCCTTGTAGCAAGTTTTGGGACAATCCCCCACCCTTCCTATTTTTGACTTTTTCGACACTACCGGCCCTGTCATTTTTTTCAATTTTTGGCCGCTTTGGAAAATCCTTGACAATTTTCACACAATGCCCTCACGGTGCTTGATTTTACACATTTTTCATTCAGGCCGCCCCTCTGGCCCCTTGTAGCAAGTTTTGGGACAATCCCCTACCCTTCCCCATTTTTGACTTTTTCGACACTACCGGCCCTGTCATTCTTTAAAATTTTTGCCCGCTTTGGAAAATCCTTGACAATTTTCACACAATGCCTTCACGGTGCTTGATTTTACACATTTTTCATTCAGGCCGCCCCTCTGGCCCCTTGTAGCAAGTTTTGGGACAATCCCCCACCCTTCCTATTTTTGACTTTTTCGACACTACCGGCCCTGTCATTTTTTTAAATTTTTGCCCCCTATGGAAAATCCTTCACAATTTTCACACAATGTCTTCACGGTGCTTGATTTTACACATTTTTCATTCAGGCCGCCCCTCTGGCCCCTTGTAGCAAGTTTTGGGACAATCCCCCACCCTTCCCATTTTTGACTTTTTCGACACTACCGGCCCTGTCGTTTTTTTCAATTTTTGGCCGCTTTGGAAAATCCTTCACAATTTTCACACAATGCCCTCACGGTGCTTGATTTTACAAATTTTTAATTCAGGCCGCCCCTCTGGCCCCTTGTAGCAAGTTTTGGGACAATCCCCCACCCTTCCCATTTTTGACTTTTTCGACACTACCGGCCCTGTCATTTTTTTCAATTTTTGGCCGCTTTGGAAAATCCTTCACAATTTTCACACAATGCCCTCACGGTGCTTGATTTTACACATTTTTCATTCAGGCCGCCCCTCTGGCCCCTTGTAGCAAGTTTTGGGACAATCCCCTACCCTTCCCTATTTTTGACTTTTTCGACACTACCGGCCCTGTCATTCTTTAAAATTTTTGCCCGCTTTGGAAAATCCTTGACAATTTTCACACAATGCCTTCACGGTGCTTGATTTTACACATTTTTCATTCAGGCCGCCCCTCTGGCCCCTTGTAGCAAGTTTTGGGACAATCCCCCACCCTTCCCATTTTTGACTTTTTCGACACTACCGGCCCTGTCGTTTTTTTCAATTTTTGGCCGCTTTGGAAAATCCTTCACAATTTTCACACAATGCCCTCACGGTGCTTGATTTTACACATTTTTCATTCAGGCCGCCCCTCTGGCCCCTTGTAGCAAGTTTTGGGACAATCCCCCACCCTTCCCATTTTTGACTTTTTCGACACTACCGGCCCTGTCATTTTTTTCCGTTTTTGGCCGCTTTGGAAAATCCTTCACAATTTTCACACAATGCCCTCACGGTGCTTGATTTTACACATTTTTCATTCAGGCCGCCCCTCTGGCCCCTTGTAGCAAGTTTTGGGACAATCCCCCACCCTTCCCATTTTTGACTTTTTCGACACTACCAGCCCTGTCATTTTTTTAAATTTTTACCCCTATGGAAAATCCTTCACAATTTTCACACAATGCCTTCACGGTGCTTGATTTTACACATTTTTCAATCAGCCCGCCCCTCTGGCCCCTTGTAGCAAGTTTTGGGACAATCCCCCACCCTTCCCATTTTTGACTTTTTCGACACTACCGGCCCTGTCATTTTTTTCCATTTTTGGCCGCTTTGGAAAATCCTTCACAATTTTCACACAATGCCCTCACGGTGCTTGATTTTACACATTTTTCATTCAGGCCGCCCCTCTGGCCCCTTGTAGCAAGTTTTGGGACAATCCCCCACCCTTCCCATTTTTGACTTTTTCGACACTACCGGCCCTGTCGTTTTTTTCAATTTTTGGCCGCTTTGGAAAATCCTTCACAATTTTCACACAATGCCCTCACGGTGCTTGATTTTACACATTTTTCATTCAGGCCGCCCCTCTGGCCCCTTGTAGCAAGTTTTGGGACAATCCCCCACCCTTCCCATTTTTGACTTTTTCGACACTACCGGCCCTGTCGTTTTTTTCAATTTTTGGCCGCTTTGGAAAATCCTTCATAATTTTCACACAATGCCCTCACGGTGCTTGATTTTACACATTTTTCATTCAGGCCGCCCCTCTGGCCCCTTGTAGCAAGTTTTGGGACAATCCCCCGCCCTTCCCATTTTTGACTTTTTCGACACTACCGGCCCTGTCGTTTTTTTCAATTTTTGGCCGCTTTGGAAAATCCTTCACAATTTTCACACAATGCCCTCACGGTGCTTGATTTTACAAATTTTTCATTCAGGCCGCCCCTCTGGCCCCTTGTAGCAAGTTTTGGGACAATCCCCCACCCTTCCCATTTTTGACTTTTTCGACACTACCGGCCCTGTCGTTTTTTTCAATTTTTGCCCGCTTTGGAAAATCCTTCACAATTTTCACACAATGCCCTCACGGTGCTTGATTTTACAAATTTTTCATTCAGGCCGCCCCTCTGGCCCCTTGTAGCAAGTTTTGGGACAATCCCCCACCCTTCCCATTTTTGACTTTTTCGACACTACCGGCCCTGTCATTTTTTTCCATTTTTGGCCGCTTTGGAAAATCCTTCACAATTTTCACACAATGCCCTCACAGTGCTTGATTTTACAAATTTTTCATTCAGGCCGCCCTCTGGCCCCTTGTAGCAAGTTTTGGGACAATCCCCCACCCTTCCCATTTTTGACTTTTTCGACACTACCGGCCCTGTCGTTTTTTTCAATTTTTGGCCGCTTTGGAAAATCCTTCACAATTTTCACACAATGCCCTCACGGTGCTTGATTTTACAAATTTTTCATTCAGGCCGCCCCTCTGGCCCCTTGTAGCAAGTTTTGGGACAATCCCCCACCCTTCCCATTTTTGACTTTTTCGACACTACCGGCCCTGTCGTTTTTTTCAATTTTTGGCCGCTTTGGAAAATCCTTGACAATTTTCACACAATGCCCTCACGGTGCTTGATTTTACACATTTTTCATTCAGGCCGCCCCTCTGGCCCCTTGTAGCAAGTTTTGGGACAATCCCCCACCCTTCCCATTTTTGACTTTTTCGACACTACCGGCCCTGTCGTTTTTTTCAATTTTTGCCCGCTTTGGAAAATCCTTCACAATTTTCACACAATGCCCTCACGGTGCTTGATTTTACAAATTTTTCATTCAGGCCGCCCCTCTGTCCCCTTGTAGCAAGTTTTGGGACAATCCCCCGCCCTTCCCATTTTTGACTTTTTCGACACTACCGGCCCTGTCGTTTTTTTCAATTTTTGGCCGCTTTGGAAAATCCTTCACAATTTTCACACAATGCCCTCACGGTGCTTGATTTTACAAATTTTTCATTCAGGCCGCCCTCTGGCCCCTTGTAGCAAGTTTTGGGACAATCCCCCACCCTTCCCATTTTTGACTTTTTCGACACTACCGGCCCTGTCGTTTTTTTCAATTTTTGGCCGCTTTGGAAAATCCTTCATAATTTTCACACAATGCCCTCACGGTGCTTGATTTTACAAATTTTTCATTCAGGCCGCCCCTCTGGCCCCTTGTAGCAAGTTTTGGGACAATCCCCCACCCTTCCCATTTTTGACTTTTTCGACACTACCGGCCCTGTCGTTTTTTTCAATTTTTGGCCGCTTTGGAAAATCCTTCACAATTTTCACACAATGCCCTCACAGTGCTTGATTTTACAAATTTTTCATTCAGGCCGCCCTCTGGCCCCTTGTAGCAAGTTTTGGGACAATCCCCCACCCTTCCCATTTTTGACTTTTTCGACACTACCGGCCCTGTCGTTTTTTTCAATTTTTGGCCGCTTTGGAAAATCCTTCACAATTTTCACACAATGCCCTCACGGTGCTTGATTTTACAAATTTTTCATTCAGGCCGCCCCTCTGGCCCCTTGTAGCAAGTTTTGGGACAATCCCCCACCCTTCCCATTTTTGACTTTTTCGACACTACCGGCCCTGTCGTTTTTTTCAATTTTTGCCCGCTTTGGAAAATCCTTCACAATTTTCACACAATGCCCTCACGGTGCTTGATTTTACACATTTTTCATTCAGGCCGCCCCTCTGGCCCCTTGTAGCAAGTTTTGGGACAATCCCCCACCCTTCCCATTTTTGACTTTTTCGACACTACCGGCCCTGTCGTTTTTTTCAATTTTTGCCCGCTTTGGAAAATCCTTCACAATTTTCACACAATGCCCTCACGGTGCTTGATTTTACAAATTTTTCATTCAGGCCGCCCCTCTGTCCCCTTGTAGCAAGTTTTGGGACAATCCCCCATTTTTGACTTTTTCGACACTACCGGCCCTGTCGTTTTTTTCAATTTTTGGCCGCTTTGGAAAATCCTTGACAATTTTCACACAATGCCCTCACGGTGCTTGATTTTACAAATTTTTCATTCAGGCCGCCCCTCTGGCCCCTTGTAGCAAGTTTTGGGACAATCCCCCACCCTTCCCATTTTTGACTTTTTCGACACTACCGGCCCTGTCGTTTTTTTCAATTTTTGCCCGCTTTGGAAAATCCTTCACAATTTTCACACAATGCCCTCACGGTGCTTGATTTTACACATTTTTCATTCAGGCCGCCCCTCTGGCCCCTTGTAGCAAGTTTTGGGACAATCCCCCACCCTTCCCATTTTTGACTTTTTCGACACTACCGGCCCTGTCATTTTTTTCCGTTTTTGGCCGCTTTGGAAAATCCTTCACAATTTTCACACAATGCCCTCACGGTGCTTGATTTTACACATTTTTCATTCAGGCCGCCCCTCTGGCCCCTTGTAGCAAGTTTTGGGACAATCCCCCACCCTTCCCATTTTTGACTTTTTCGACACTACCAGCCCTGTCATTTTTTTAAATTTTTACCCCTATGGAAAATCCTTCACAATTTTCACACAATGCCTTCACGGTGCTTGATTTTACACATTTTTCAATCAGCCCGCCCCTCTGGCCCCTTGTAGCAAGTTTTGGGACAATCCCCCACCCTTCCCATTTTTGACTTTTTCGACACTACCGGCCCTGTCATTTTTTTCCATTTTTGGCCGCTTTGGAAAATCCTTCACAATTTTCACACAATGCCCTCACGGTGCTTGATTTTACACATTTTTCATTCAGGCCGCCCCTCTGGCCCCTTGTAGCAAGTTTTGGGACAATCCCCCACCCTTCCCATTTTTGACTTTTTCGACACTACCGGCCCTGTCGTTTTTTTCAATTTTTGGCCGCTTTGGAAAATCCTTCACAATTTTCACACAATGCCCTCACGGTGCTTGATTTTACACATTTTTCATTCAGGCCGCCCCTCTGGCCCCTTGTAGCAAGTTTTGGGACAATCCCCCACCCTTCCCATTTTTGACTTTTTCGACACTACCGGCCCTGTCGTTTTTTTCAATTTTTGGCCGCTTTGGAAAATCCTTCATAATTTTCACACAATGCCCTCACGGTGCTTGATTTTACACATTTTTCATTCAGGCCGCCCCTCTGGCCCCTTGTAGCAAGTTTTGGGACAATCCCCCGCCCTTCCCATTTTTGACTTTTTCGACACTACCGGCCCTGTCGTTTTTTTCAATTTTTGGCCGCTTTGGAAAATCCTTCACAATTTTCACACAATGCCCTCACGGTGCTTGATTTTACAAATTTTTCATTCAGGCCGCCCCTCTGGCCCCTTGTAGCAAGTTTTGGGACAATCCCCCACCCTTCCCATTTTTGACTTTTTCGACACTACCGGCCCTGTCGTTTTTTTCAATTTTTGCCCGCTTTGGAAAATCCTTCACAATTTTCACACAATGCCCTCACGGTGCTTGATTTTACAAATTTTTCATTCAGGCCGCCCCTCTGGCCCCTTGTAGCAAGTTTTGGGACAATCCCCCACCCTTCCCATTTTTGACTTTTTCGACACTACCGGCCCTGTCATTTTTTTCCATTTTTGGCCGCTTTGGAAAATCCTTCACAATTTTCACACAATGCCCTCACAGTGCTTGATTTTACAAATTTTTCATTCAGGCCGCCCTCTGGCCCCTTGTAGCAAGTTTTGGGACAATCCCCCACCCTTCCCATTTTTGACTTTTTCGACACTACCGGCCCTGTCGTTTTTTTCAATTTTTGGCCGCTTTGGAAAATCCTTCACAATTTTCACACAATGCCCTCACGGTGCTTGATTTTACAAATTTTTCATTCAGGCCGCCCCTCTGGCCCCTTGTAGCAAGTTTTGGGACAATCCCCCACCCTTCCCATTTTTGACTTTTTCGACACTACCGGCCCTGTCGTTTTTTTCAATTTTTGGCCGCTTTGGAAAATCCTTGACAATTTTCACACAATGCCCTCACGGTGCTTGATTTTACACATTTTTCATTCAGGCCGCCCCTCTGGCCCCTTGTAGCAAGTTTTGGGACAATCCCCCACCCTTCCCATTTTTGACTTTTTCGACACTACCGGCCCTGTCGTTTTTTTCAATTTTTGCCCGCTTTGGAAAATCCTTCACAATTTTCACACAATGCCCTCACGGTGCTTGATTTTACAAATTTTTCATTCAGGCCGCCCCTCTGTCCCCTTGTAGCAAGTTTTGGGACAATCCCCCGCCCTTCCCATTTTTGACTTTTTCGACACTACCGGCCCTGTCGTTTTTTTCAATTTTTGGCCGCTTTGGAAAATCCTTCACAATTTTCACACAATGCCCTCACGGTGCTTGATTTTACAAATTTTTCATTCAGGCCGCCCTCTGGCCCCTTGTAGCAAGTTTTGGGACAATCCCCCACCCTTCCCATTTTTGACTTTTTCGACACTACCGGCCCTGTCGTTTTTTTCAATTTTTGGCCGCTTTGGAAAATCCTTCATAATTTTCACACAATGCCCTCACGGTGCTTGATTTTACAAATTTTTCATTCAGGCCGCCCCTCTGGCCCCTTGTAGCAAGTTTTGGGACAATCCCCCACCCTTCCCATTTTTGACTTTTTCGACACTACCGGCCCTGTCGTTTTTTTCAATTTTTGGCCGCTTTGGAAAATCCTTCACAATTTTCACACAATGCCCTCACAGTGCTTGATTTTACAAATTTTTCATTCAGGCCGCCCTCTGGCCCCTTGTAGCAAGTTTTGGGACAATCCCCCACCCTTCCCATTTTTGACTTTTTCGACACTACCGGCCCTGTCGTTTTTTTCAATTTTTGGCCGCTTTGGAAAATCCTTCACAATTTTCACACAATGCCCTCACGGTGCTTGATTTTACAAATTTTTCATTCAGGCCGCCCCTCTGGCCCCTTGTAGCAAGTTTTGGGACAATCCCCCACCCTTCCCATTTTTGACTTTTTCGACACTACCGGCCCTGTCGTTTTTTTCAATTTTTGCCCGCTTTGGAAAATCCTTCACAATTTTCACACAATGCCCTCACGGTGCTTGATTTTACACATTTTTCATTCAGGCCGCCCCTCTGGCCCCTTGTAGCAAGTTTTGGGACAATCCCCCACCCTTCCCATTTTTGACTTTTTCGACACTACCGGCCCTGTCGTTTTTTTCAATTTTTGCCCGCTTTGGAAAATCCTTCACAATTTTCACACAATGCCCTCACGGTGCTTGATTTTACAAATTTTTCATTCAGGCCGCCCCTCTGTCCCCTTGTAGCAAGTTTTGGGACAATCCCCCATTTTTGACTTTTTCGACACTACCGGCCCTGTCGTTTTTTTCAATTTTTGGCCGCTTTGGAAAATCCTTGACAATTTTCACACAATGCCCTCACGGTGCTTGATTTTACAAATTTTTCATTCAGGCCGCCCCTCTGGCCCCTTGTAGCAAGTTTTGGGACAATCCCCCACCCTTCCCATTTTTGACTTTTTCGACACTACCGGCCCTGTCGTTTTTTTCAATTTTTGCCCGCTTTGGAAAATCCTTCACAATTTTCACACAATGCCCTCACGGTGCTTGATTTTACAAATTTTTCATTCAGGCCGCCCCTCTGGCCCCTTGTAGCAAGTTTTGGGACAATCCCCCACCCTTCCCATTTTTGACTTTTTCGACACTACCGGCCCTGTCGTTTTTTTCAATTTTTGGCCGCTTTGGAAAATCCTTCACAATTTTCACACAATGCCCTCACGGTGCTTGATTTTACAAATTTTTCATTCAGGCCGCCCCTCTGGCCCCTTGTAGCAAGTTTTGGGACAATCCCCCACCCTTCCCATTTTTGACATTTTCGACACTACCGGCCCTGTCGTTTTTTTCAATTTTTGGCCGCTTTGGAAAATCCTTGACAATTTTCACACAATGCCCTCACGGTGCTTGATTTTACAAATTTTTCATTCAGGCCGCCCCTCTGGCCCCTTGTAGCAAGTTTTGGGACAATCCCCCACCCTTCCCATTTTTGACTTTTTCGACACTACCGGCCCTGTCGTTTTTTTCAATTTTTGGCCGCTTTGGAAAATCCTTCATAATTTTCACACAATGCCCTCACGGTGCTTGATTTTACAAATTTTTCATTCAGGCCGCCCCTCTGGCCCCTTGTAGCAAGTTTTGGGACAATCCCCCACCCTTCCCATTTTTGACTTTTTCGACACTACCGGCCCTGTCGTTTTTTTCAATTTTTGGCCGCTTTGGAAAATCCTTGACAATTTTCACACAATGCCCTCACGGTGCTTGATTTTACACATTTTTCATTCAGGCCGCCCCTCTGGCCCCTTGTAGCAAGTTTTGGGACAATCCCCCACCCTTCCCATTTTTGACTTTTTCGACACTACCGGCCCTGTCGTTTTTTTCAATTTTTGGCCGCTTTGGAAAATCCTTCACAATTTTCACACAATGCCCTCACGGTGCTTGATTTTACACATTTTTCATTCAGGCCGCCCCTCTGGCCCCTTGTAGCAAGTTTTGGGACAATCCCCCACCCTTCCCATTTTTGACTTTTTCGACACTACCGGCCCTGTCGTTTTTTTCAATTTTTGGCCGCTTTGGAAAATCCTTGACAATTTTCACACAATGCCTTCACGGTGCTTGATTTTACACATTTTTCATTCAGGCCGCCCCTCTGGCCCCTTGTAGCAAGTTTTGGGACAATCCCCCACCCTTCCCATTTTTGACTTTTTCGACACTACCGGCCCTGTCATTTTTTTCAATTTTTGCCCGCTTTGGAAAATCCTTCACAATTTTCACACAATGCCCTCACGGTGCTTGATTTTACACATTTTTCATTCAGGCCGCCCCTGTGGCCCCTTGTAGCAAGTTTTGGGACAATCCCCCACCCTTCCCATTTTTGACTTTTTCGACACTACCGACGCTGTCATTTTTTTAAATTTTTGGCCGCTTTGGAAAATCCTTCACAATTTTCACAGAATGCCCTCACGGTGCGTGATTTTACACATTTTTCATTCAGGCCGCCCCTCTGGCCCCTTGTAGCAAGTTTTGGGACAATCCCCCACCCTTCCCATTTTTGACTTTTTCAACACTACCGGCCCTGTCATTTTTTTCAATTTTTGCCCGCTTTGGAAAATCCTTCACAATTTTCACACAATGCCCTCACGGTGCTTGATTTTACACATTTTTCATTCAGGCCGCCCCTGTGGCCCCTTGTAGCAAGTTTTGGGACAATCCCCCACCCTTCCCATTTTTGACTTTTTCGACACTACCGGCCCTGTCATTTTTTTCAATTTTTGCCCGCTTAGGAAAATCCTTCACAATTTTCACACAATGCCCTCACGGTGCTTGATTTTACACATTTTTCATTCAGGCCGCCCCTCTGGCCCCTTGTAGCAAGTTTTGGGACAATCCCCCACCCTTCCCATTTTTGACTTTTTCGACACTACCGGCCCTGTCATTTTTTTCAATTTTTGCCCGCTTTGGAAAATCCTTGACAATTTTCACACAATGCCCTCACGGTGCGTGATTTTACACATTTTTCATTCAGGCCGCCCCTCTGGCCCCTTGTAGCAAGTTTTGGGACAATCCCCCACCCTTCCCATTTTTTACTTTTTCAACACTACCCGCCCTGTCATTTTTTTCAATTTTTGCCCACTTTGGAAAATCCTTGACAATTTTCACACAATGCCTTCACGGTGCTTGATTTTACACATTTTTCATTCAGGCCGCCCCTCTGGCCCCTTGTAGCAAGTTTTGGGACAATCCCCCACCCCTCCCATTTTTGACTTTTTCGACACTACCGGCCCTGTCATTTTTTTCAATTTTTGGCCGCTTTGGAAAATCCTTCACAATTTTCACAGAATGCCTTCACGGCGCGTGATTTTACACATTTTTCATTCAGGCCGCCCCTCTGGCCCCTTGTAGCAAGTTTTGGGACAATCCCCCACCCTTCCCATTTTTTACTTTTTCGACACTACCGACCCTGTCATTTTTTTCAATTTTTGCCCGCTTTGGAAAATCCTTGACAATTTTCACACAATGCCTTCACGGTGCTTGATTTTACACATTTTTCATTCAGGCCGCCCCTGTGGCCCCTTGTAGCAAGTTTTGGGACAATCTCCCACCCTTCCCATTTTTGACTTTTTCAACACTACCGACGCTGTCATTTTTTTCAATTTTTGCCCGCTTTGGAAAATCCTTGACAATTTTCACACAATGCCTTCACGGTGCTTGATTTTACACATTTTTCATTCAGGCCGCCCCTCTGGCCCCTTGTAGCAAGTTTTGGGACAATCCCCCACCCTTCCCATTTTTGACTTTTTCGACACTACCGGCCCTGTCATTTTTTTCAATTTTTGGCCGCTTTGGAAAATCCTTCACAATTTTCACAGAATGCCCTCACGGTGCGTGATTTTACACATTTTTCATTCAGGCCGCCCCTCTGGCCCCTTGTAGCAAGTTTTGGGACAATCCCCCACCCTTCCCATTTTTGACTTTTTCGACACTACCGGCCCTGTCATTTTTTTCCATTTTTGGCCGCTTTGGAAAATCCTTCACAATTTTCACACAATGCCCTCACGGTGCTTGATTTTACACATTTTTCATTCAGGCCGCCCCTGTGGCCCCTTGTAGCAAGTTTTGGGACAATCCCCCACCCTTCCCATTTTTGACTTTTTCGACACTACCGGCCCTGTCATTTTTTTCAATTTTTGGCCGCTTTGGAAAATCCTTCACAATTTTCACACAATGCCCTCACGGTGCTTGATTTTACACATTTTTCATTCAGGCCGCCCCTCTGGCCCATTGTAGCAAGTTTTGGGACAATCCCCCACCCTTCCCATTTTTGACTTTTTCGACACTACCGACGCTGTCATTTTTTTCAATTTTTGCCCGCTTTGGAAAATCCTTGACAATTTTCACACAATGCCTTCACGGTGCTTGATTTTACACATTTTTCATTCAGGCCGCCCCTCTGGCCCCTTGTAGCAAGTTTTGGGACAATCCCCCACCCTTCCCATTTTTTACTTTTTCAACACTACCCGCCCTGTCATTTTTTTCAATTTTTGCCCGCTTTGGAAAATCCTTGACAATTTTCACACAATGCCTTCACGGTGCTTGATTTTACACATTTTTCATTCAGGCCGCCCCTCTGGCCCCTTGTAGCAAGTTTTGGGACAATCCCCCACCCTTCCCATTTTTGACTTTTTCGACACTACCGGCCCTGTCATTTTTTTCAATTTTTGGCCGCTTTGGAAAATCCTTCACAATTTTCACAGAATGCCCTCACGGTGCGTGATTTTACACATTTTTCATTCAGGCCGCCCCTCTGGCCCCTTGTAGCAAGTTTTGGGACAATCCCCCACCCTTCCCATTTTTTACTTTTTCGACACTACCGACGCTGTCATTTTTTTCAATTTTTACCCGCTTTGGAAAATCCTTGACAATTTTCACACAATGCCTTCACGGTGCTTGATTTTACACATTTTTCATTCAGGCCGCCCCTCTGGCCCCTTGTAGCAAGTTTTGGGACAATCCCCCACCCTTCCCATTTTTGACTTTTTCGACACTACCGGCCCTGTCATTTTTTTCAATTTTTGGCCGCTTTGGAAAATCCTTGACAATTTTCACACAATGCCCTCACGGTGCGTGATTTTACACATTTTTCATTCAGGCCGCCCCTCTGGCCCCTTGTAGCAAGTTTTGGGACAATCCCCCACCCTTCCCATTTTTTACTTTTTCAACACTACCCGCCCTGTCATTTTTTTCAATTTTTGCCCGCTTTGGAAAATCCTTGACAATTTTCACACAATGCCTTCACGGTGCTTGATTTTACACATTTTTCATTCAGGCCGCCCCTCTGGCCCCTTGTAGCAAGTTTTGGGACAATCCCCCACCCTTCCCATTTTTGACTTTTTCGACACTACCGGCCCTGTCATTTTTTTCAATTTTTGGCCGCTTTGGAAAATCCTTCACAATTTTCACAGAATGCCCTCACGGTGCGTGATTTTACACATTTTTCATTCAGGCCGCCCCTCTGGCCCCTTGTAGCAAGTTTTGGGACAATCCCCCACCCTTCCCATTTTTTACTTTTTCGACACTACCGACCCT
Source organism: Scomber japonicus (assembly GCF_027409825.1). NCBI lineage: Eukaryota > Metazoa > Chordata > Actinopteri > Scombriformes > Scombridae > Scomber > Scomber japonicus. The sequence continues at coordinate 17,411,099 of NC_070583.1, forward strand.
GTCATTTTTTTCAATTTTTGCCCGCTTTGGAAAATCCTTGACAATTTTCACACAATGCCTTCACGGTGCTTGATTTTACACATTTTTCATTCAGGCCGCCCCTCTGGCCCCTTGTAGCAAGTTTTGGGACAATCCCCCACCCTTCCCATTTTTGACTTTTTCGACACTACCGGCCCTGTCATTTTTTTCCATTTTTGGCCGCTTTGGAAAATCCTTGACAATTTTCACACAATGCCTTCACGGTGCTTGATTTTACACATTTTTCATTCAGGCCGCCCCTCTGGCCCCTTGTAGCAAGTTTTGGGACAATCCCCCACCCTTCCCATTTTTGACTTTTTCGACACTACCGGCCCTGTCATTTTTTTCCATTTTTGGCCGCTTTGGAAAATCCTTCACAATTTTCACACAATGCCCTCACGGTGCTTGATTTTACACATTTTTCATTCAGGCCGCCCCTCTGGCCCCTTGTAGCAAGTTTTGGGACAATCCCCCACCCTTCCCATTTTTGACTTTTTCGACACTACCGGCCCTGTCATTTTTTTCCATTTTTGGCCGCTTTGGAAAATCCTTCACAATTTTCACACAATGCCCTCACGGTGCTTGATTTTACACATTTTTCATTCAGGCCGCCCCTGTGGCCCCTTGTAGCAAGTTTTGGGACAATCCCCCACCCTTCCCATTTTTGACTTTTTCGACACTACCGGCCCTGTCATTTTTTTCAATTTTTGCCCGCTTAGGAAAATCCTTCACAATTTTCACACAATGCCCTCACGGTGCTTGATTTTACACATTTTTCATTCAGGCCGCCCCTCTGGCCCCTTGTAGCAAGTTTTGGGACAATCCCCCACCCTTCCCATTTTTGACTTTTTCGACACTACCGGCCCTGTCATTTTTTTCAATTTTTGGCCGCTTTGGAAAATCCTTGACAATTTTCACACAATGCCTTCACAGTGCTTGATTTTACACATTTTTCATTCAGGCCGCCCCTCTGGCCCCTTGTAGCAAGTTTTGGGACAATCCCCCACCCTTCCCATTTTTGACTTTTTCGACACTACCGACCCTGTCATTTTTTTCAATTTTTGCCCGCTTTGGAAAATCCTTCACAATTTTCACACAATGCCCTCACGGTGCTTGATTTTACACATTTTTCATTCAGGCCGCCCCTCTGGCCCCTTGTAGCAAGTTTTGGGACAATCCCCCACCCTTCCCATTTTTGACTTTTTCGACACTACCGGCCCTGTCGTTTTTTTCAATTTTTGGCCGCTTTGGAAAATCCTTCACAATTTTCACACAATGCCCTCACGGTGCTTGATTTTACACATTTTTCATTCAGGCCGCCCCTCTGGCCCCTTGTAGCAAGTTTTGGGACAATCCCCCACCCTTCCCATTTTTGACTTTTTCGACACTACCGGCCCTGTCGTTTTTTTCAATTTTTGGCCGCTTTGGAAAATCCTTCATAATTTTCACACAATGCCCTCACGGTGCTTGATTTTACAAATTTTTCATTCAGGCCGCCCCTCTGGCCCCTTGTAGCAAGTTTTGGGACAATCCCCCACCCTTCCCATTTTTGACTTTTTCGACACTACCGGCCCTGTCGTTTTTTTCAATTTTTGGCCGCTTTGGAAAATCCTTCACAATTTTCACACAATGCCCTCACGGTGCTTGATTTTACACATTTTTCATTCAGGCCGCCCCTCTGGCCCCTTGTAGCAAGTTTTGGGACAATCCCCCACCCTTCCCATTTTTGACTTTTTCGACACTACCGGCCCTGTAATTTTTTTCCATTTTTGGCCGCTTTGGAAAATCCTTCACAATTTTCACACAATGCCCTCACGGTGCTTGATTTTACAAATTTTTCATTCAGGCCGCCCCTCTGGCCCCTTGTAGCAAGTTTTGGGACAATCCCCCACCCTTCCCATTTTTGACTTTTTCGACACTACCGGCCCTGTCGTTTTTTTCAATTTTTGGCCGCTTTGGAAAATCCTTCACAATTTTCACACAATGCCCTCACGGTGCTTGATTTTACACATTTTTCATTCAGGCCGCCCCTCTGGCCCCTTGTAGCAAGTTTTGGGACAATCCCCCACCCTTCCCATTTTTGACTTTTTCGACACTACCGGCCCTGTAATTTTTTTCCATTTTTGGCCGCTTTGGAAAATCCTTCACAATTTTCACACAATGCCCTCACGGTGCTTGATTTTACACATTTTTCATTCAGGCCGCCCCTCTGGCCCCTTGTAGCAAGTTTTGGGACAATCCCCCACCCTTCCCATTTTTGACTTTTTCGACACTACCGGCCATGTCATTTTTTTCAATTTTTGCCCGCTTTGGAAAATCCTTCACAATTTTCACACAATGCCTTCACAGTGCTTGATTTTACACACTTTTAATTCAGGCCGCCCCTCTGGCCCCTTGTAGCAAGTTTTGGGACAATCCCCCACCCTTCCTATTTTTGACTTTTTCGACACTACCGGCCCTGTCATTTTTTTCAATTTTTGGCCGCTTTGGAAAATCCTTGACAATTTTCACACAATGCCCTCACGGTGCTTGATTTTACACATTTTTCATTCAGGCCGCCCCTCTGGCCCCTTGTAGCAAGTTTTGGGACAATCCCCTACCCTTCCCCATTTTTGACTTTTTCGACACTACCGGCCCTGTCATTCTTTAAAATTTTTGCCCGCTTTGGAAAATCCTTGACAATTTTCACACAATGCCTTCACGGTGCTTGATTTTACACATTTTTCATTCAGGCCGCCCCTCTGGCCCCTTGTAGCAAGTTTTGGGACAATCCCCCACCCTTCCTATTTTTGACTTTTTCGACACTACCGGCCCTGTCATTTTTTTAAATTTTTGCCCCCTATGGAAAATCCTTCACAATTTTCACACAATGTCTTCACGGTGCTTGATTTTACACATTTTTCATTCAGGCCGCCCCTCTGGCCCCTTGTAGCAAGTTTTGGGACAATCCCCCACCCTTCCCATTTTTGACTTTTTCGACACTACCGGCCCTGTCGTTTTTTTCAATTTTTGGCCGCTTTGGAAAATCCTTCACAATTTTCACACAATGCCCTCACGGTGCTTGATTTTACAAATTTTTAATTCAGGCCGCCCCTCTGGCCCCTTGTAGCAAGTTTTGGGACAATCCCCCACCCTTCCCATTTTTGACTTTTTCGACACTACCGGCCCTGTCATTTTTTTCAATTTTTGGCCGCTTTGGAAAATCCTTCACAATTTTCACACAATGCCCTCACGGTGCTTGATTTTACACATTTTTCATTCAGGCCGCCCCTCTGGCCCCTTGTAGCAAGTTTTGGGACAATCCCCTACCCTTCCCTATTTTTGACTTTTTCGACACTACCGGCCCTGTCATTCTTTAAAATTTTTGCCCGCTTTGGAAAATCCTTGACAATTTTCACACAATGCCTTCACGGTGCTTGATTTTACACATTTTTCATTCAGGCCGCCCCTCTGGCCCCTTGTAGCAAGTTTTGGGACAATCCCCCACCCTTCCCATTTTTGACTTTTTCGACACTACCGGCCCTGTCGTTTTTTTCAATTTTTGGCCGCTTTGGAAAATCCTTCACAATTTTCACACAATGCCCTCACGGTGCTTGATTTTACACATTTTTCATTCAGGCCGCCCCTCTGGCCCCTTGTAGCAAGTTTTGGGACAATCCCCCACCCTTCCCATTTTTGACTTTTTCGACACTACCGGCCCTGTCATTTTTTTCCGTTTTTGGCCGCTTTGGAAAATCCTTCACAATTTTCACACAATGCCCTCACGGTGCTTGATTTTACACATTTTTCATTCAGGCCGCCCCTCTGGCCCCTTGTAGCAAGTTTTGGGACAATCCCCCACCCTTCCCATTTTTGACTTTTTCGACACTACCAGCCCTGTCATTTTTTTAAATTTTTACCCCTATGGAAAATCCTTCACAATTTTCACACAATGCCTTCACGGTGCTTGATTTTACACATTTTTCAATCAGCCCGCCCCTCTGGCCCCTTGTAGCAAGTTTTGGGACAATCCCCCACCCTTCCCATTTTTGACTTTTTCGACACTACCGGCCCTGTCATCTTTTTCAATTTTTGCCCGCTTTGGAAAATCCTTCACAATTTTCACACAATGCCTTCACGGTGCTTGATTTTACACATTTTTCATTCAGGCCGCCCCTCTGGCCCCTTGTAGCAAGTTTTGGGACAATCCCCCACCCTTCCCATTTTTGACTTTTTCGACACTACCGGCCCTGTCATTTTTTTCCATTTTTGGCCGCTTTGGAAAATCCTTCACAATTTTCACACAATGCCCTCACGGTGCTTGATTTTACACATTTTTCATTCAGGCCGCCCCTCTGGCCCCTTGTAGCAAGTTTTGGGACAATCCCCCACCCTTCCCATTTTTGACTTTTTCGACACTACCGGCCCTGTCGTTTTTTTCAATTTTTGGCCGCTTTGGAAAATCCTTCACAATTTTCACACAATGCCCTCACGGTGCTTGATTTTACACATTTTTCATTCAGGCCGCCCCTCTGGCCCCTTGTAGCAAGTTTTGGGACAATCCCCCACCCTTCCCATTTTTGACTTTTTCGACACTACCGGCCCTGTCGTTTTTTTCAATTTTTGGCCGCTTTGGAAAATCCTTCATAATTTTCACACAATGCCCTCACGGTGCTTGATTTTACACATTTTTCATTCAGGCCGCCCCTCTGGCCCCTTGTAGCAAGTTTTGGGACAATCCCCCACCCTTCCCATTTTTGACTTTTTCGACACTACCGGCCCTGTCGTTTTTTTCAATTTTTGGCCGCTTTGGAAAATCCTTCACAATTTTCACACAATGCCCTCACGGTGCTTGATATTACACATTTTTCATTCAGGCCGCCCCTCTGGCCCCTTGTAGCAAGTTTTGGGACAATCCCCCACCCTTCCCATTTTTGACTTTTTCAACACTACCGGCCCTGTCGTTTTTTTCAATTTTTGCCCGCTTAGGAAAATCCTTCACAATTTTCACACAATGCCCTCACGGTGCTTGATTTTACACATTTTTCATTCAGGCCGCCCCTCTGGCCCCTTGTAGCAAGTTTTGGGACAATCCCCCACCCTTCCCATTTTTGACTTTTTCGACACTACCGGCCCTGTCATTTTTTTCCATTTTTGGCCGCTTTGGAAAATCCTTCACAATTTTCACACAATGCCCTCACGGTGCTTGATTTTACACATTTTTCATTCAGGCCGCCCCTCTGGCCCCTTGTAGCAAGTTTTGGGACAATCCCCCACCCTTCCCATTTTTGACTTTTTCGACACTACCGGCCCTGTCATTTTTTTCCATTTTTGGCCGCTTTGGAAAATCCTTCACAATTTTCACACAATGCCCTCACGGTGCTTGATTTTACACATTTTTCATTCAGATCGCCCCTCTGGCCCCTTGTAGCAAGTTTTGGGACAATCCCCCACCCTTCCCATTTTTGACTTTTTCGACACTACCGGCCCTGTCATTTTTTTCAATTTTTGGCCGCTTTGGAAAATCCTTCACAATTTTCACACAATGCCCTCACGGTGCTTGATTTTACACATTTTTCATTCAGGCCGCCCCTCTGGCCCCTTGTAGCAAGTTTTGGGACAATCCCCTACCCTTCCCTATTTTTGACTTTTTCGACACTACCGGCCCTGTCATTCTTTAAAATTTTTGCCCGCTTTGGAAAATCCTTGACAATTTTCACACAATGCCTTCACGGTGCTTGATTTTACACATTTTTCATTCAGGCCGCCCCTCTGGCCCCTTGTAGCAAGTTTTGGGACAATCCCCCACCCTTCCCATTTTTGACTTTTTCGACACTACCGGCCCTGTCGTTTTTTTCAATTTTTGGCCGCTTTGGAAAATCCTTCACAATTTTCACACAATGCCCTCACGGTGCTTGATTTTACACATTTTTCATTCAGGCCGCCCCTCTGGCCCCTTGTAGCAAGTTTTGGGACAATCCCCCACCCTTCCCATTTTTGACTTTTTCGACACTACCGGCCCTGTCATTTTTTTCCGTTTTTGGCCGCTTTGGAAAATCCTTCACAATTTTCACACAATGCCCTCACGGTGCTTGATTTTACACATTTTTCATTCAGGCCGCCCCTCTGGCCCCTTGTAGCAAGTTTTGGGACAATCCCCCACCCTTCCCATTTTTGACTTTTTCGACACTACCAGCCCTGTCATTTTTTTCAATTTTTACCCCTATGGAAAATCCTTCACAATTTTCACACAATGCCTTCACGGTGCTTGATTTTACACATTTTTCAATCAGCCCGCCCCTCTGGCCCCTTGTAGCAAGTTTTGGGACAATCCCCCACCCTTCCCATTTTTGACTTTTTCGACACTACCGGCCCTGTCATCTTTTTCAATTTTTGCCCGCTTTGGAAAATCCTTCACAATTTTCACACAATGCCTTCACGGTGCTTGATTTTACACATTTTTCATTCAGGCCGCCCCTCTGGCCCCTTGTAGCAAGTTTTGGGACAATCCCCCACCCTTCCCATTTTTGACTTTTTCGACACTACCGGCCCTGTCATTTTTTTCCATTTTTGGCCGCTTTGGAAAATCCTTCACAATTTTCACACAATGCCCTCACGGTGCTTGATTTTACACATTTTTCATTCAGGCCGCCCCTCTGGCCCCTTGTAGCAAGTTTTGGGACAATCCCCCACCCTTCCCATTTTTGACTTTTTCGACACTACCGGCCCTGTCGTTTTTTTAAATTTTTGGCCGCTTTGGAAAATCCTTCACAATTTTCACACAATGCCCTCACGGTGCTTGATTTTACACATTTTTCATTCAGGCCGCCCCTCTGGCCCCTTGTAGCAAGTTTTGGGACAATCCCCCACCCTTCCCATTTTTGACTTTTTCGACACTACCGGCCCTGTCGTTTTTTTCAATTTTTGGCCGCTTTGGAAAATCCTTCACAATTTTCACACAATGCCCTCACGGTGCTTGATTTTACACATTTTTCATTCAGGCCGCCCCTCTGGCCCCTTGTAGCAAGTTTTGGGACAATCCCCCACCCTTCCCATTTTTGACTTTTTCGACACTACCGGCCCTGTCGTTTTTTTCAATTTTTGGCCGCTTTGGAAAATCCTTCATAATTTTCACACAATGCCCTCACGGTGCTTGATTTTACACATTTTTCATTCAGGCCGCCCCTCTGGCCCCTTGTAGCAAGTTTTGGGACAATCCCCCACCCTTCCCATTTTTGACTTTTTCGACACTACCGGCCCTGTCGTTTTTTTCAATTTTTGGCCGCTTTGGAAAATCCTTCACAATTTTCACACAATGCCCTCACGGTGCTTGATTTTACACATTTTTCATTCAGGCCGCCCCTCTGGCCCCTTGTAGCAAGTTTTGGGACAATCCCCCACCCTTCCCATTTTTGACTTTTTCGACACTACCGGCCCTGTCATTTTTTTCCATTTTTGGCCGCTTTGGAAAATCCTTCACAATTTTCACACAATGCCCTCACGGTGCTTGATATTACACATTTTTCATTCAGGCCGCCCCTCTGGCCCCTTGTAGCAAGTTTTGGGACAATCCCCCACCCTTCCCATTTTTGACTTTTTCGACACTACCGGCCCTGTAATTTTTTTCCATTTTTGGCCGCTTTGGAAAATCCTTCACAATTTTCACACAATGCCCTCACGGTGCTTGATTTTACACATTTTTCATTCAGATCGCCCCTCTGGCCCCTTGTAGCAAGTTTTGGGACAATCCCCCACCCTTCCCATTTTTGACTTTTTCGACACTACCGGCCCTGTCATTTTTTTCAATTTTTGGCCGCTTTGGAAAATCCTTCACAATTTTCACACAATGCCCTCACGGTGCTTGATTTTACACATTTTTCATTCAGGCCGCCCCTCTGGCCCCTTGTAGCAAGTTTTGGGACAATCCCCTACCCTTCCCTATTTTTGACTTTTTCGACACTACCGGCCCTGTCATTCTTTAAAATTTTTGCCCGCTTTGGAAAATCCTTGACAATTTTCACACAATGCCTTCACGGTGCTTGATTTTACACATTTTTCATTCAGGCCGCCCCTCTGGCCCCTTGTAGCAAGTTTTGGGACAATCCCCCACCCTTCCCATTTTTGACTTTTTCGACACTACCGGCCCTGTCGTTTTTTTCAATTTTTGGCCGCTTTGGAAAATCCTTCACAATTTTCACACAATGCCCTCACGGTGCTTGATTTTACACATTTTTCATTCAGGCCGCCCCTCTGGCCCCTTGTAGCAAGTTTTGGGACAATCCCCCACCCTTCCCATTTTTGACTTTTTCGACACTACCGGCCCTGTCATTTTTTTCCGTTTTTGGCCGCTTTGGAAAATCCTTCACAATTTTCACACAATGCCCTCACGGTGCTTGATTTTACACATTTTTCATTCAGGCCGCCCCTCTGGCCCCTTGTAGCAAGTTTTGGGACAATCCCCCACCCTTCCCATTTTTGACTTTTTCGACACTACCAGCCCTGTCATTTTTTTCAATTTTTACCCCTATGGAAAATCCTTCACAATTTTCACACAATGCCTTCACGGTGCTTGATTTTACACATTTTTCAATCAGCCCGCCCCTCTGGCCCCTTGTAGCAAGTTTTGGGACAATCCCCCACCCTTCCCATTTTTGACTTTTTCGACACTACCGGCCCTGTCATCTTTTTCAATTTTTGCCCGCTTTGGAAAATCCTTCACAATTTTCACACAATGCCTTCACGGTGCTTGATTTTACACATTTTTCATTCAGGCCGCACCTCTGGCCCCTTGTAGCAAGTTTTGGGACAATCCCCCACCCTTCCCATTTTTGACTTTTTCGACACTACCGGCCCTGTCGTTTTTTTCAATTTTTGGCCGCTTTGGAAAATCCTTCACAATTTTCACACAATGCCCTCACGGTGCTTGATTTTACACATTTTTCATTCAGGCCACCCCTCTGGCCCCTTGTAGCAAGTTTTGGGACAATCCCCCACCCTTCCCATTTTTGACTTTTTCGACACTACCGGCCCTGTCGTTTTTTTCAATTTTTGGCCGCTTTGGAAAATCCTTCATAATTTTCACACAATGCCCTCACGGTGCTTGATTTTACAAATTTTTCATTCAGGCCGCCCCTCTGGCCCCTTGTAGCAAGTTTTGGGACAATCCCCCACCCTTCCCATTTTTGACTTTTTCGACACTACCGGCCCTGTCGTTTTTTTCAATTTTTGGCCGCTTTGGAAAATCCTTCACAATTTTCACACAATGCCCTCACGGTGCTTGATATTACACATTTTTCATTCAGGCCGCCCCTCTGGCCCCTTGTAGCAAGTTTTGGGACAATCCCCCACCCTTCCCATTTTTGACTTTTTCGACACTACCGGCCCTGTAATTTTTTTCCATTTTTGGCCGCTTTGGAAAATCCTTCACAATTTTCACACAATGCCCTCACGGTGCTTGATTTTACACATTTTTCATTCAGGCCGCCCCTCTGGCCCCTTGTAGCAAGTTTTGGGACAATCCCCCACCCTTCCCATTTTTGACTTTTTCGACACTACCGGCCATGTCATTTTTTTCAATTTTTGCCCGCTTTGGAAAATCCTTCACAATTTTCACACAATGCCTTCACAGTGCTTGATTTTACACACTTTTAATTCAGGCCGCCCCTCTGGCCCCTTGTAGCAAGTTTTGGGACAATCCCCCACCCTTCCTATTTTTGACTTTTTCGACACTACCGGCCCTGTCATTTTTTTCAATTTTTGGCCGCTTTGGAAAATCCTTGACAATTTTCACACAATGCCCTCACGGTGCTTGATTTTACACATTTTTCATTCAGGCCGCCCCTCTGGCCCCTTGTAGCAAGTTTTGGGACAATCCCCTACCCTTCCCCATTTTTGACTTTTTCGACACTACCGGCCCTGTCATTCTTTAAAATTTTTGCCCGCTTTGGAAAATCCTTGACAATTTTCACACAATGCCCTCACGGTGCTTGATTTTACACATTTTTCATTCAGGCCGCCCCTCTGGCCCCTTGTAGCAAGTTTTGGGACAATCCCCCACCCTTCCCATTTTTGACTTTTTCGACACTACCGGCCCTGTCGTTTTTTTCAATTTTTGGCCGCTTTGGAAAATCCTTCACAATTTTCACACAATGCCCTCACGGTGCTTGATTTTACAAATTTTTAATTCAGGCCGCCCCTCTGGCCCCTTGTAGCAAGTTTTGGGACAATCCCCCACCCTTCCCATTTTTGACTTTTTCGACACTACCGGCCCTGTAATTTTTTTCCATTTTTGGCCGCTTTGGAAAATCCTTCACAATTTTCACACAATGCCCTCACGGTGCTTGATTTTACACATTTTTCATTCAGGCCGCCCCTCTGGCCCCTTGTAGCAAGTTTTGGGACAATCCCCCACCCTTCCCATTTTTGACTTTTTCAACACTACCGGCCCTGTCATTTTTTTCAATTTTTGCCCGCTTTGGAAAATCCTTGACAAATTTTCACACAATGCCTTCACGGTGCTTGATTTTACACATTTTTCATTCAGGCCGCCCCTCTGGCCCCTTGTAGCAAGTTTTGGGACAATCCCCCACCCTTCCCATTTTTGACTTTTTCGACACTACCGGCCCTGTCATTTTTTTCAATTTTTGCCCACTTTGGAAAATCCTTGACAATTTTCACACAATGCCTTCACAGTGCTTGATTTTACACATCTTTAATTCAGGCCGCCCCTCTGGCCCCTTGTAGCAAGTTTTGGGACAATCCCCCACCCTTCCCATTTTTGACTTTTTCGACACTACCGACCCTGTCATTTTATTCAATTTTTGCCCGCTTTGGAAAATCCTTCACAATTTTCACACAATGCCCTCACGGTGCTTGATTTTACACATTTTTCATTCAGGCCGCCCCTCTGGCCCCTTGTAGCAAGTTTTGGGACAATTCCCCACCCTTCCCATTTTTGACTTTTTCGACACTACCGGCCCTGTCATTTTTTTCAATTTTTGGCCGCTTTGGAAAATCCTTGACAATTTTCACACAATCCCCTCACGGTGCTTGATTTTACACATTTTTCATTCAGGCCGCCCCTCTGGCCCCTTGTAGCAAGTTTTGGGACAATCCCCTACCCTTCCCTATTTTTGACTTTTTCGACACTACCGGCCCTGTCATTCTTTAAAATTTTTGCCCGCTTTGGAAAATCCTTGACAATTTTCACACAATGCCTTCACGGTGCTTGATTTTACACATTTTTCATTCAGGCCGCCCCTCTGGCCCCTTGTAGCAAGTTTTGGGACAATCCCCCACCCTTCCCATTTTTGACTTTTTCGACACTACCGGCCCTGTCATTTTTTTCCGTTTTTGGCCGCTTTGGAAAATCCTTCACAATTTTCACACAATGCCCTCACGGTGCTTGATATTACACATTTTTCATTCAGGCCGCCCCTCTGGCCCCTTGTAGCAAGTTTTGGGACAATCCCCCACCCTTCCCATTTTTGACTTTTTCGACACTACCGGCCCTGTAATTTTTTTCCATTTTTGGCCGCTTTGGAAAATCCTTCACAATTTTCACACAATGCCCTCATGGTGCTTGATTTTACACATTTTTCATTCAGGCCGCCCCTCTGGCCCCTTGTAGCAAGTTTTGGGACAATCCCCCACCCTTCCCATTTTTGACTTTTTCGACACTACCAGCCCTGTCATTTTTTTCAATTTTTACCCCTATGGAAAATCCTTCACAATTTTCACACAATGCCTTCACGGTGCTTGATTTTACACATTTTTCAATCAGCCCGCCCCTCTGGCCCCTTGTAGCAAGTTTTGGGACAATCCCCCACCCTTCCCATTTTTGACTTTTTCGACACTACCGGCCCTGTCATCTTTTTCAATTTTTGCCCGCTTTGGAAAATCCTTCACAATTTTCACACAATGCCTTCACGGTGCTTGATTTTACACATTTTTCATTCAGTCCGCCCCTCTGGCCCCTTGTAGCAAGTTTTGGGACAATCCCCCACCCTTCCCATTTTTGACTTTTTCGACACTACCGGCCCTGTCGTTTTTTTCAATTTTTGGCCGCTTTGGAAAATCCTTCACAATTTTCACACAATGCCCTCACGGTGCTTGATTTTACACATTTTTCATTCAGGCCGCCCCTCTGGCCCCTTGTAGCAAGTTTTGGGACAATCCCCCACCCTTCCCATTTTTGACTTTTTCGACACTACCGGCCCTGTCATTTTTTTCCATTTTTGGCCGCTTTGGAAAATCCTTCACAATTTTCACACAATGCCCTCACGGTGCTTGATTTTACACATTTTTCATTCAGGCCGCCCCTCTGGCCCCTTGTAGCAAGTTTTGGGACAATCCCCCACCCTTCCCATTTTTGACTTTTTCGACACTACCGGCCCTGTCATTTTTTTCCATTTTTGGCCGCTTTGGAAAATCCTTCACAATTTTCACACAATGCCTTCACAGTGCTTGATTTTACACATTTTTCATTCAGGCCGCCCCTCTGGCCCCTTGTAGCAAGTTTTGGGACAATCCCCCACCCTTCCCATTTTTGACTTTTTCGACACTACCGACCCTGTCATTTTTTTCAATTTTTGCCCGCTTTGGAAAATCCTTCACAATTTTCACACAATGCCCTCACGGTGCTTGATTTTACACATTTTTCATTCAGGCCGCCCCTCTGGCCCCTTGTAGCAAGTTTTGGGACAATCCCCCACCCTTCCCATTTTTGACTTTTTCGACACTACCGGCCCTGTCATTTTTTTCCGTTTTTGGCCGCTTTGGAAAATCCTTCACAATTTTCACACAATGCCCTCACGGTGCTTGATTTTACACATTTTTCATTCAGGCCGCCCCTCTGGCCCCTTGTAGCAAGTTTTGGGACAATCCCCCACCCTTCCCATTTTTGACTTTTTCGACACTACCGGCCCTGTCGTTTTTTTCAATTTTTGGCCGCTTTGGAAAATCCTTCATAATTTTCACACAATGCCCTCACGGTGCTTGATTTTACAAATTTTTAATTCAGATCGCCCCTCTGGCCCCTTGTAGCAAGTTTTGGGACAATCCCCCACCCTTCCCATTTTTGACTTTTTCGACACTACCGGCCCTGTCGTTTTTTTCAATTTTTGGCCGCTTTGGAAAATCCTTCATAATTTTCACACAATGCCCTCACGGTGCTTGATTTTACAAATTTTTCATTCAGATCGCCCCTCTGGCCCCTTGTAGCAAGTTTTGGGACAATCCCCCACCCTTCCCATTTTTGACTTTTTCGACACTACCGGCCCTGTCGTTTTTTTCAATTTTTGGCCGCTTTGGAAAATCCTTCACAATTTTCACACAATGCCCTCACGGTGCTTGATTTTACACATTTTTCATTCAGGCCGCCCCTCTGGCCCCTTGTAGCAAGTTTTGGGACAATCCCCCACCCTTCCCATTTTTGACTTTTTCGACACTACCGGCCCTGTCATTTTTTTCCATTTTTGGCCGCTTTGGAAAATCCTTCACAATTTTCACACAATGCCTTCACAGTGCTTGATTTTACACATTTTTCATTCAGGCCGCCCCTCTGGCCCCTTGTAGCAAGTTTTGGGACAATCCCCCACCCTTCCCATTTTTGACTTTTTCGACACTACCAGCCCTGTCGTTTTTTTCAATTTTTGGCCGCTTTGGAAAATCCTTCATAATTTTCACACAATGCCCTCACGGTGCTTGATTTTACAAATTTTTCATTCAGGCCGCCCCTCTGGCCCCTTGTAGCAAGTTTTGGGACAATCCCCCACCCTTCCCATTTTTGACTTTTTCGACACTACCGGCCCTGTCATTTTTTTCCATTTTTGGCCGCTTTGGAAAATCCTTCACAATTTTCACACAATGCCTTCACAGTGCTTGATTTTACACATTTTTCATTCAGGCCGCCCCTCTGGCCCCTTGTAGCAAGTTTTGGGACAATCCCCCACCCTTCCCATTTTTGACTTTTTCGACACTACCGACCCTGTCATTTTTTTCAATTTTTGCCCGCTTTGGAAAAACCTTCACAATTTTCACACAATGCCCTCACGGTGCTTGATTTTACACATTTTTCATTCAGGCCGCCCCTCTGGCCCCTTGTAGCAAGTTTTGGGACAATCCCCCACCCTTCCCATTTTTGACTTTTTCGACACTACCGGCCCTGTCGTTTTTTTCAATTTTTGCCCGCTTTGGAAAATCCTTCACAATTTTCACACAATGCCCTCACGGTGCTTGATTTTACACATTTTTCATTCAGGCCGCCCCTCTGGCCCCTTGTAGCAAGTTTTGGGACAATCCCCCACCCTTCCCATTTTTGACTTTTTCGACACTACCGGCCCTGTCATTTTTTTCCGTTTTTGGCCGCTTTGGAAAATCCTTCACAATTTTCACACAATGCCCTCACGGTGCTTGATTTTACACATTTTTCATTCAGGCCGCCCCTCTGGCCCCTTGTAGCAAGTTTTGGGACAATCCCCCACCCTTCCCATTTTTGACTTTTTCGACACTACCGGCCCTGTCGTTTTTTTCAATTTTTGGCCGCTTTGGAAAATCCTTCATAATTTTCACACAATGCCCTCACGGTGCTTGATTTTACAAATTTTTCATTCAGATCGCCCCTCTGGCCCCTTGTAGCAAGTTTTGGGACAATCCCCCACCCTTCCCATTTTTGACTTTTTCGACACTACCGGCCCTGTCGTTTTTTTCAATTTTTGGCCGCTTTGGAAAATCCTTCACAATTTTCACACAATGCCCTCACGGTGCTTGATTTTACACATTTTTCATTCAGGCCGCCCCTCTGGCCCCTTGTAGCAAGTTTTGGGACAATCCCCCACCCTTCCCATTTTTGACTTTTTCGACACTACCGGCCCTGTCATTTTTTTCCATTTTTGGCCGCTTTGGAAAATCCTTCACAATTTTCACACAATGCCTTCACAGTGCTTGATTTTACACATTTTTCATTCAGGCCGCCCCTCTGGCCCCTTGTAGCAAGTTTTGGGACAATCCCCCACCCTTCCCATTTTTGACTTTTTCGACACTACCAGCCCTGTCGTTTTTTTCAATTTTTGGCCGCTTTGGAAAATCCTTCATAATTTTCACACAATGCCCTCACGGTGCTTGATTTTACAAATTTTTCATTCAGGCCGCCCCTCTGGCCCCTTGTAGCAAGTTTTGGGACAATCCCCCACCCTTCCCATTTTTGACTTTTTCGACACTACCGGCCCTGTCATTTTTTTCCATTTTTGGCCGCTTTGGAAAATCCTTCACAATTTTCACACAATGCCCTCACGGTGCTTGATTTTACACATTTTTCATTCAGGCCGCCCCTCTGGCCCCTTGTAGCAAGTTTTGGGACAATCCCCCACCCTTCCCATTTTTGACTTTTTCGACACTACCGGCCCTGTCGTTTTTTTCAATTTTTGGCCGCTTTGGAAAATCCTTCACAATTTTCACACAATGCCCTCACGGTGCTTGATTTTACACATTTTTCATTCAGGCCGCCCCTCTGGCCCCTTGTAGCAAGTTTTGGGACAATCCCCCACCCTTCCCATTTTTGACTTTTTCGACACTACCGGCCCTGTCATTTTTTTCCATTTTTGGCCGCTTTGGAAAATCCTTCACAATTTTCACACAATGCCTTCACAGTGCTTGATTTTACACATTTTTCATTCAGGCCGCCCCTCTGGCCCCTTGTAGCAAGTTTTGGGACAATCCCCCACCCTTCCCATTTTTGACTTTTTCGACACTACCGGCCCTGTCGTTTTTTTCAATTTTTGGCCGCTTTGGAAAATCCTTCATAATTTTCACACAATGCCCTCACGGTGCTTGATTTTACAAATTTTTCATTCAGATCGCCCCTCTGGCCCCTTGTAGCAAGTTTTGGGACAATCCCCCACCCTTCCCATTTTTGACTTTTTCGACACTACCGGCCCTGTCGTTTTTTTCAATTTTTGGCCGCTTTGGAAAATCCTTCACAATTTTCACACAATGCCCTCACGGTGCTTGATTTTACACATTTTTCATTCAGGCCGCCCCTCTGGCCCCTTGTAGCAAGTTTTGGGACAATCCCCCACCCTTCCCATTTTTGACTTTTTCGACACTACCGGCCCTGTCATTTTTTTCCATTTTTGGCCGCTTTGGAAAATCCTTCACAATTTTCACACAATGCCTTCACAGTGCTTGATTTTACACATTTTTCATTCAGGCCGCCCCTCTGGCCCCTTGTAGCAAGTTTTGGGACAATCCCCCACCCTTCCCATTTTTGACTTTTTCGACACTACCGGCCCTGTCATTTTTTTCCATTTTTGGCCGCTTTGGAAAATCCTTCACAATTTTCACACAATGCCTTCACAGTGCTTGATTTTACACATTTTTCATTCAGGCCGCCCCTCTGGCCCCTTGTAGCAAGTTTTGGGACAATCCCCCACCCTTCCCATTTTTGACTTTTTCGACACTACCGACCCTGTCATTTTTTTCAATTTTTGCCCGCTTTGGAAAATCCTTCACAATTTTCACACAATGCCCTCACGGTGCTTGATTTTACACATTTTTCATTCAGGCCGCCCCTCTGGCCCCTTGTAGCAAGTTTTGGGACAATCCCCCACCCTTCCCATTTTTGACTTTTTCGACACTACCGGCCCTGTCGTTTTTTTCAATTTTTGCCCGCTTTGGAAAATCCTTCACAATTTTCACACAATGCCCTCACGGTGCTTGATTTTACACATTTTTCATTCAGGCCGCCCCTCTGGCCCCTTGTAGCAAGTTTTGGGACAATCCCCCACCCTTCCCATTTTTGACTTTTTCGACACTACCGGCCCTGTCGTTTTTTTCAATTTTTGGCCGCTTTGGAAAATCCTTCACAATTTTCACACAATGCCCTCACGGTGCTTGATTTTACACATTTTTCATTCAGGCCGCCCCTCTGGCCCCTTGTAGCAAGTTTTGGGACAATCCCCCACCCTTCCCATTTTTGACTTTTTCGACACTACCGGCCCTGTCATTTTTTTCCATTTTTGGCCGCTTTGGAAAATCCTTCACAATTTTCACACAATGCCCTCACGGTGCTTGATTTTACACATTTTTCATTCAGGCCGCCCCTCTGGCCCCTTGTAGCAAGTTTTGGGACAATCCCCCACCCTTCCCATTTTTGACTTTTTCGACACTACCGGCCCTGTCATTTTTTTCCATTTTTGGCCGCTTTGGAAAATCCTTCACAATTTTCACACAATGCCTTCACAGTGCTTGATTTTACACATTTTTCATTCAGGCCGCCCCTCTGGCCCCTTGTAGCAAGTTTTGGGACAATCCCCCACCCTTCCCATTTTTGACTTTTTCGACACTACCGACCCTGTCATTTTTTTCAATTTTTGCCCGCTTTGGAAAATCCTTCACAATTTTCACACAATGCCCTCACGGTGCTTGATTTTACACATTTTTCATTCAGGCCGCCCCTCTGGCCCCTTGTAGCAAGTTTTGGGACAATCCCCCACCCTTCCCATTTTTGACTTTTTCGACACTACCGGCCCTGTCATTTTTTTCCGTTTTTGGCCGCTTTGGAAAATCCTTCACAATTTTCACACAATGCCCTCACGGTGCTTGATTTTACACATTTTTCATTCAGGCCGCCCCTCTGGCCCCTTGTAGCAAGTTTTGGGACAATCCCCCACCCTTCCCATTTTTGACTTTTTCGACACTACCGGCCCTGTCGTTTTTTTCAATTTTTGGCCGCTTTGGAAAATCCTTCATAATTTTCACACAATGCCCTCACGGTGCTTGATTTTACAAATTTTTAATTCAGATCGCCCCTCTGGCCCCTTGTAGCAAGTTTTGGGACAATCCCCCACCCTTCCCATTTTTGACTTTTTCGACACTACCGGCCCTGTCGTTTTTTTCAATTTTTGGCCGCTTTGGAAAATCCTTCATAATTTTCACACAATGCCCTCACGGTGCTTGATTTTACAAATTTTTCATTCAGATCGCCCCTCTGGCCCCTTGTAGCAAGTTTTGGGACAATCCCCCACCCTTCCCATTTTTGACTTTTTCGACACTACCGGCCCTGTCGTTTTTTTCAATTTTTGGCCGCTTTGGAAAATCCTTCACAATTTTCACACAATGCCCTCACGGTGCTTGATTTTACACATTTTTCATTCAGGCCGCCCCTCTGGCCCCTTGTAGCAAGTTTTGGGACAATCCCCCACCCTTCCCATTTTTGACTTTTTCGACACTACCGGCCCTGTCATTTTTTTCCATTTTTGGCCGCTTTGGAAAATCCTTCACAATTTTCACACAATGCCTTCACAGTGCTTGATTTTACACATTTTTCATTCAGGCCGCCCCTCTGGCCCCTTGTAGCAAGTTTTGGGACAATCCCCCACCCTTCCCATTTTTGACTTTTTCGACACTACCAGCCCTGTCGTTTTTTTCAATTTTTGGCCGCTTTGGAAAATCCTTCATAATTTTCACACAATGCCCTCACGGTGCTTGATTTTACAAATTTTTCATTCAGGCCGCCCCTCTGGCCCCTTGTAGCAAGTTTTGGGACAATCCCCCACCCTTCCCATTTTTGACTTTTTCGACACTACCGGCCCTGTCATTTTTTTCCATTTTTGGCCGCTTTGGAAAATCCTTCACAATTTTCACACAATGCCTTCACAGTGCTTGATTTTACACATTTTTCATTCAGGCCGCCCCTCTGGCCCCTTGTAGCAAGTTTTGGGACAATCCCCCACCCTTCCCATTTTTGACTTTTTCGACACTACCGACCCTGTCATTTTTTTCAATTTTTGCCCGCTTTGGAAAAACCTTCACAATTTTCACACAATGCCCTCACGGTGCTTGATTTTACACATTTTTCATTCAGGCCGCCCCTCTGGCCCCTTGTAGCAAGTTTTGGGACAATCCCCCACCCTTCCCATTTTTGACTTTTTCGACACTACCGGCCCTGTCGTTTTTTTCAATTTTTGCCCGCTTTGGAAAATCCTTCACAATTTTCACACAATGCCCTCACGGTGCTTGATTTTACACATTTTTCATTCAGGCCGCCCCTCTGGCCCCTTGTAGCAAGTTTTGGGACAATCCCCCACCCTTCCCATTTTTGACTTTTTCGACACTACCGGCCCTGTCATTTTTTTCCGTTTTTGGCCGCTTTGGAAAATCCTTCACAATTTTCACACAATGCCCTCACGGTGCTTGATTTTACACATTTTTCATTCAGGCCGCCCCTCTGGCCCCTTGTAGCAAGTTTTGGGACAATCCCCCACCCTTCCCATTTTTGACTTTTTCGACACTACCGGCCCTGTCGTTTTTTTCAATTTTTGGCCGCTTTGGAAAATCCTTCATAATTTTCACACAATGCCCTCACGGTGCTTGATTTTACAAATTTTTCATTCAGATCGCCCCTCTGGCCCCTTGTAGCAAGTTTTGGGACAATCCCCCACCCTTCCCATTTTTGACTTTTTCGACACTACCGGCCCTGTCGTTTTTTTCAATTTTTGGCCGCTTTGGAAAATCCTTCACAATTTTCACACAATGCCCTCACGGTGCTTGATTTTACACATTTTTCATTCAGGCCGCCCCTCTGGCCCCTTGTAGCAAGTTTTGGGACAATCCCCCACCCTTCCCATTTTTGACTTTTTCGACACTACCGGCCCTGTCATTTTTTTCCATTTTTGGCCGCTTTGGAAAATCCTTCACAATTTTCACACAATGCCTTCACAGTGCTTGATTTTACACATTTTTCATTCAGGCCGCCCCTCTGGCCCCTTGTAGCAAGTTTTGGGACAATCCCCCACCCTTCCCATTTTTGACTTTTTCGACACTACCAGCCCTGTCGTTTTTTTCAATTTTTGGCCGCTTTGGAAAATCCTTCATAATTTTCACACAATGCCCTCACGGTGCTTGATTTTACAAATTTTTCATTCAGGCCGCCCCTCTGGCCCCTTGTAGCAAGTTTTGGGACAATCCCCCACCCTTCCCATTTTTGACTTTTTCGACACTACCGGCCCTGTCATTTTTTTCCATTTTTGGCCGCTTTGGAAAATCCTTCACAATTTTCACACAATGCCCTCACGGTGCTTGATTTTACACATTTTTCATTCAGGCCGCCCCTCTGGCCCCTTGTAGCAAGTTTTGGGACAATCCCCCACCCTTCCCATTTTTGACTTTTTCGACACTACCGGCCCTGTCGTTTTTTTCAATTTTTGGCCGCTTTGGAAAATCCTTCACAATTTTCACACAATGCCCTCACGGTGCTTGATTTTACACATTTTTCATTCAGGCCGCCCCTCTGGCCCCTTGTAGCAAGTTTTGGGACAATCCCCCACCCTTCCCATTTTTGACTTTTTCGACACTACCGGCCCTGTCATTTTTTTCCATTTTTGGCCGCTTTGGAAAATCCTTCACAATTTTCACACAATGCCTTCACAGTGCTTGATTTTACACATTTTTCATTCAGGCCGCCCCTCTGGCCCCTTGTAGCAAGTTTTGGGACAATCCCCCACCCTTCCCATTTTTGACTTTTTCGACACTACCGGCCCTGTCGTTTTTTTCAATTTTTGGCCGCTTTGGAAAATCCTTCATAATTTTCACACAATGCCCTCACGGTGCTTGATTTTACAAATTTTTCATTCAGATCGCCCCTCTGGCCCCTTGTAGCAAGTTTTGGGACAATCCCCCACCCTTCCCATTTTTGACTTTTTCGACACTACCGGCCCTGTCGTTTTTTTCAATTTTTGGCCGCTTTGGAAAATCCTTCACAATTTTCACACAATGCCCTCACGGTGCTTGATTTTACACATTTTTCATTCAGGCCGCCCCTCTGGCCCCTTGTAGCAAGTTTTGGGACAATCCCCCACCCTTCCCATTTTTGACTTTTTCGACACTACCGGCCCTGTCATTTTTTTCCATTTTTGGCCGCTTTGGAAAATCCTTCACAATTTTCACACAATGCCTTCACAGTGCTTGATTTTACACATTTTTCATTCAGGCCGCCCCTCTGGCCCCTTGTAGCAAGTTTTGGGACAATCCCCCACCCTTCCCATTTTTGACTTTTTCGACACTACCGGCCCTGTCATTTTTTTCCATTTTTGGCCGCTTTGGAAAATCCTTCACAATTTTCACACAATGCCTTCACAGTGCTTGATTTTACACATTTTTCATTCAGGCCGCCCCTCTGGCCCCTTGTAGCAAGTTTTGGGACAATCCCCCACCCTTCCCATTTTTGACTTTTTCGACACTACCGACCCTGTCATTTTTTTCAATTTTTGCCCGCTTTGGAAAATCCTTCACAATTTTCACACAATGCCCTCACGGTGCTTGATTTTACACATTTTTCATTCAGGCCGCCCCTCTGGCCCCTTGTAGCAAGTTTTGGGACAATCCCCCACCCTTCCCATTTTTGACTTTTTCGACACTACCGGCCCTGTCGTTTTTTTCAATTTTTGCCCGCTTTGGAAAATCCTTCACAATTTTCACACAATGCCCTCACGGTGCTTGATTTTACACATTTTTCATTCAGGCCGCCCCTCTGGCCCCTTGTAGCAAGTTTTGGGACAATCCCCCACCCTTCCCATTTTTGACTTTTTCGACACTACCGGCCCTGTCATTTTTTTCCGTTTTTGGCCGCTTTGGAAAATCCTTCACAATTTTCACACAATGCCCTCACGGTGCTTGATTTTACACATTTTTCATTCAGGCCGCCCCTCTGGCCCCTTGTAGCAAGTTTTGGGACAATCCCCCACCCTTCCCATTTTTGACTTTTTCGACACTACCGGCCCTGTCGTTTTTTTCAATTTTTGGCCGCTTTGGAAAATCCTTCATAATTTTCACACAATGCCCTCACGGTGCTTGATTTTACAAATTTTTAATTCAGATCGCCCCTCTGGCCCCTTGTAGCAAGTTTTGGGACAATCCCCCACCCTTCCCATTTTTGACTTTTTCGACACTACCGGCCCTGTCGTTTTTTTCAATTTTTGGCCGCTTTGGAAAATCCTTCATAATTTTCACACAATGCCCTCACGGTGCTTGATTTTACAAATTTTTCATTCAGATCGCCCCTCTGGCCCCTTGTAGCAAGTTTTGGGACAATCCCCCACCCTTCCCATTTTTGACTTTTTCGACACTACCGGCCCTGTCGTTTTTTTCAATTTTTGGCCGCTTTGGAAAATCCTTCACAATTTTCACACAATGCCCTCACGGTGCTTGATTTTACACATTTTTCATTCAGGCCGCCCCTCTGGCCCCTTGTAGCAAGTTTTGGGACAATCCCCCACCCTTCCCATTTTTGACTTTTTCGACACTACCGGCCCTGTCATTTTTTTCCATTTTTGGCCGCTTTGGAAAATCCTTCACAATTTTCACACAATGCCTTCACAGTGCTTGATTTTACACATTTTTCATTCAGGCCGCCCCTCTGGCCCCTTGTAGCAAGTTTTGGGACAATCCCCCACCCTTCCCATTTTTGACTTTTTCGACACTACCGACCCTGTCATTTTTATCAATTTTTGCCCGCTTTGGAAAATCCTTCACAATTTTCACACAATGCC
The DNA here is from genome assembly GCF_027409825.1 of Scomber japonicus. Taxonomy (NCBI): domain Eukaryota; kingdom Metazoa; phylum Chordata; class Actinopteri; order Scombriformes; family Scombridae; genus Scomber; species Scomber japonicus. The sequence goes on from NC_070583.1 coordinate 17,433,640, forward strand.
CTCACGGTGCTTGATTTTACACATTTTTCATTCAGGCCGCCCCTCTGGCCCCTTGTAGCAAGTTTTGGGACAATCCCCCACCCTTCCCATTTTTGACTTTTTCGACACTACCGGCCCTGTCGTTTTTTTCAATTTTTGCCCGCTTTGGAAAATCCTTCACAATTTTCACACAATGCCCTCACGGTGCTTGATTTTACACATTTTTCATTCAGGCCGCCCCTCTGGCCCCTTGTAGCAAGTTTTGGGACAATCCCCCACCCTTCCCATTTTTGACTTTTTCGACACTACCGGCCCTGTCATTTTTTTCCGTTTTTGGCCGCTTTGGAAAATCCTTCACAATTTTCACACAATGCCCTCACGGTGCTTGATTTTACACATTTTTCATTCAGGCCGCCCCTCTGGCCCCTTGTAGCAAGTTTTGGGACAATCCCCCACCCTTCCCATTTTTGACTTTTTCGACACTACCGGCCCTGTCGTTTTTTTCAATTTTTGGCCGCTTTGGAAAATCCTTCATAATTTTCACACAATGCCCTCACGGTGCTTGATTTTACAAATTTTTCATTCAGATCGCCCCTCTGGCCCCTTGTAGCAAGTTTTGGGACAATCCCCCACCCTTCCCATTTTTGACTTTTTCGACACTACCGGCCCTGTCGTTTTTTTCAATTTTTGGCCGCTTTGGAAAATCCTTCACAATTTTCACACAATGCCCTCACGGTGCTTGATTTTACACATTTTTCATTCAGGCCGCCCCTCTGGCCCCTTGTAGCAAGTTTTGGGACAATCCCCCACCCTTCCCATTTTTGACTTTTTCGACACTACCGGCCCTGTCATTTTTTTCCATTTTTGGCCGCTTTGGAAAATCCTTCACAATTTTCACACAATGCCTTCACAGTGCTTGATTTTACACATTTTTCATTCAGGCCGCCCCTCTGGCCCCTTGTAGCAAGTTTTGGGACAATCCCCCACCCTTCCCATTTTTGACTTTTTCGACACTACCAGCCCTGTCGTTTTTTTCAATTTTTGGCCGCTTTGGAAAATCCTTCATAATTTTCACACAATGCCCTCACGGTGCTTGATTTTACAAATTTTTCATTCAGGCCGCCCCTCTGGCCCCTTGTAGCAAGTTTTGGGACAATCCCCCACCCTTCCCATTTTTGACTTTTTCGACACTACCGGCCCTGTCATTTTTTTCCATTTTTGGCCGCTTTGGAAAATCCTTCACAATTTTCACACAATGCCCTCACGGTGCTTGATTTTACACATTTTTCATTCAGGCCGCCCCTCTGGCCCCTTGTAGCAAGTTTTGGGACAATCCCCCACCCTTCCCATTTTTGACTTTTTCGACACTACCGGCCCTGTCGTTTTTTTCAATTTTTGGCCGCTTTGGAAAATCCTTCACAATTTTCACACAATGCCCTCACGGTGCTTGATTTTACACATTTTTCATTCAGGCCGCCCCTCTGGCCCCTTGTAGCAAGTTTTGGGACAATCCCCCACCCTTCCCATTTTTGACTTTTTCGACACTACCGGCCCTGTCATTTTTTTCCATTTTTGGCCGCTTTGGAAAATCCTTCACAATTTTCACACAATGCCTTCACAGTGCTTGATTTTACACATTTTTCATTCAGGCCGCCCCTCTGGCCCCTTGTAGCAAGTTTTGGGACAATCCCCCACCCTTCCCATTTTTGACTTTTTCGACACTACCGACCCTGTCATTTTTTTCAATTTTTGCCCGCTTTGGAAAATCCTTCACAATTTTCACACAATGCCCTCACGGTGCTTGATTTTACACATTTTTCATTCAGGCCGCCCCTCTGGCCCCTTGTAGCAAGTTTTGGGACAATCCCCCACCCTTCCCATTTTTGACTTTTTCGACACTACCGGCCCTGTCGTTTTTTTCAATTTTTGGCCGCTTTGGAAAATCCTTCACAATTTTCACACAATGCCCTCACGGTGCTTGATTTTACACATTTTTCATTCAGGCCGCCCCTCTGGCCCCTTGTAGCAAGTTTTGGGACAATCCCCCACCCTTCCCATTTTTGACTTTTTCGACACTACCGGCCCTGTCGTTTTTTTCAATTTTTGGCCGCTTTGGAAAATCCTTCACAATTTTCACACAATGCCCTCACGGTGCTTGATTTTACACATTTTTCATTCAGGCCGCCCCTCTGGCCCCTTGTAGCAAGTTTTGGGACAATCCCCCACCCTTCCCATTTTTGACTTTTTCGACACTACCGGCCCTGTCATTTTTTTCCATTTTTGGCCGCTTTGGAAAATCCTTCACAATTTTCACACAATGCCTTCACAGTGCTTGATTTTACACATTTTTCATTCAGGCCGCCCCTCTGGCCCCTTGTAGCAAGTTTTGGGACAATCCCCCACCCTTCCCATTTTTGACTTTTTCGACACTACCAGCCCTGTCGTTTTTTTCAATTTTTGGCCGCTTTGGAAAATCCTTCATAATTTTCACACAATGCCCTCACGGTGCTTGATTTTACAAATTTTTCATTCAGGCCGCCCCTCTGGCCCCTTGTAGCAAGTTTTGGGACAATCCCCCACCCTTCCCATTTTTGACTTTTTCGACACTACCGGCCCTGTCATTTTTTTCCATTTTTGGCCGCTTTGGAAAATCCTTCACAATTTTCACACAATGCCTTCACAGTGCTTGATTTTACACATTTTTCATTCAGGCCGCCCCTCTGGCCCCTTGTAGCAAGTTTTGGGACAATCCCCCACCCTTCCCATTTTTGACTTTTTCGACACTACCGGCCCTGTCGTTTTTTTCAATTTTTGCCCGCTTTGGAAAATCCTTCACAATTTTCACACAATGCCCTCACGGTGCTTGATTTTACACATTTTTCATTCAGGCCGCCCCTCTGGCCCCTTGTAGCAAGTTTTGGGACAATCCCCCACCCTTCCCATTTTTGACTTTTTCGACACTACCGGCCCTGTCATTTTTTTCCGTTTTTGGCCGCTTTGGAAAATCCTTCACAATTTTCACACAATGCCCTCACGGTGCTTGATTTTACACATTTTTCATTCAGGCCGCCCCTCTGGCCCCTTGTAGCAAGTTTTGGGACAATCCCCCACCCTTCCCATTTTTGACTTTTTCGACACTACCGGCCCTGTCGTTTTTTTCAATTTTTGGCCGCTTTGGAAAATCCTTCATAATTTTCACACAATGCCCTCACGGTGCTTGATTTTACAAATTTTTCATTCAGATCGCCCCTCTGGCCCCTTGTAGCAAGTTTTGGGACAATCCCCCACCCTTCCCATTTTTGACTTTTTCGACACTACCGGCCCTGTCGTTTTTTTCAATTTTTGGCCGCTTTGGAAAATCCTTCACAATTTTCACACAATGCCCTCACGGTGCTTGATTTTACACATTTTTCATTCAGGCCGCCCCTCTGGCCCCTTGTAGCAAGTTTTGGGACAATCCCCCACCCTTCCCATTTTTGACTTTTTCGACACTACCGGCCCTGTCATTTTTTTCCATTTTTGGCCGCTTTGGAAAATCCTTCACAATTTTCACACAATGCCTTCACAGTGCTTGATTTTACACATTTTTCATTCAGGCCGCCCCTCTGGCCCCTTGTAGCAAGTTTTGGGACAATCCCCCACCCTTCCCATTTTTGACTTTTTCGACACTACCAGCCCTGTCGTTTTTTTCAATTTTTGGCCGCTTTGGAAAATCCTTCATAATTTTCACACAATGCCCTCACGGTGCTTGATTTTACAAATTTTTCATTCAGGCCGCCCCTCTGGCCCCTTGTAGCAAGTTTTGGGACAATCCCCCACCCTTCCCATTTTTGACTTTTTCGACACTACCGGCCCTGTCATTTTTTTCCATTTTTGGCCTCTTTGGAAAATCCTTCACAATTTTCACACAATGCCCTCACGGTGCTTGATTTTACACATTTTTCATTCAGGCCGCCCCTCTGGCCCCTTGTAGCAAGTTTTGGGACAATCCCCCACCCTTCCCATTTTTGACTTTTTCGACACTACCGGCCCTGTCGTTTTTTTCAATTTTTGGCCGCTTTGGAAAATCCTTCACAATTTTCACACAATGCCCTCACGGTGCTTGATTTTACACATTTTTCATTCAGGCCGCCCCTCTGGCCCCTTGTAGCAAGTTTTGGGACAATCCCCCACCCTTCCCATTTTTGACTTTTTCGACACTACCGGCCCTGTCATTTTTTTCCATTTTTGGCCGCTTTGGAAAATCCTTCACAATTTTCACACAATGCCTTCACAGTGCTTGATTTTACACATTTTTAATTCAGGCCGCCCCTCTGGCCCCTTGTAGCAAGTTTTGGGACAATCCCCCACCCTTCCCATTTTTGACTTTTTCGACACTACCGACCCTGTCATTTTTTTCAATTTTTGCCCGCTTTGGAAAATCCTTCACAATTTTCACACAATGCCCTCACGGTGCTTGATTTTACAAATTTTTAATTCAGGCCGCCCCTCTGGCCCCTTGTAGCAAGTTTTGGGACAATCCCCCACCCTTCCCATTTTTGACTTTTTCGACACTACCGGCCCTGTAATTTTTTTCCATTTTTGGCCGCTTTGGAAAATCCTTCACAATTTTCACACAATGCCCTCACGGTGCTTGATTTTACACATTTTTCATTCAGGCCGCCCCTCTGGCCCCTTGTAGCAAGTTTTGGGACAATCCCCCACCCTTCCCATTTTTGACTTTTTCAACACTACCGGCCCTGTCATTTTTTTCAATTTTTGCCCGCTTTGGAAAATCCTTGACAAATTTTCACACAATGCCTTCACGGTGCTTGATTTTACACATTTTTCATTCAGGCCGCCCCTCTGGCCCCTTGTAGCAAGTTTTGGGACAATCCCCCACCCTTCCCATTTTTGACTTTTTCGACACTACCGGCCATGTCATTTTTTTCAATTTTTGCCCGCTTTGGAAAATCCTTCACAATTTTCACACAATGCCTTCACGGTGCTTGATTTTACACACTTTTAATTCAGGCCGCCCCTCTGGCCCCTTGTAGCAAGTTTTGGGACAATCCCCCACCCTTCCTATTTTTGACTTTTTCGACACTACCGGCCCTGTCATTTTTTTCAATTTTTGGCCGCTTTGGAAAATCCTTGACAATTTTCACACAATGCCCTCACGGTGCTTGATTTTACACATTTTTCATTCAGGCCGCCCCTCTGGCCCCTTGTAGCAAGTTTTGGGACAATCCCCTACCCTTCCCCATTTTTGACTTTTTCGACACTACCGGCCCTGTCATTCTTTAAAATTTTTGCCCGCTTTGGAAAATCCTTGACAATTTTCACACAATGCCTTCACGGTGCTTGATTTTACACATTTTTCATTCAGGCCGCCCCTCTGGCCCCTTGTAGCAAGTTTTGGGACAATCCCCCACCCTTCCCATTTTTGACTTTTTCGACACTACCGGCCCTGTCGTTTTTTTCAATTTTTGGCCGCTTTGGAAAATCCTTCACAATTTTCACACAATGCCCTCACGGTGCTTGATTTTACAAATTTTTAATTCAGGCCGCCCCTCTGGCCCCTTGTAGCAAGTTTTGGGACAATCCCCCACCCTTCCCATTTTTGACTTTTTCGACACTACCGGCCCTGTAATTTTTTTCCATTTTTGGCCGCTTTGGAAAATCCTTCACAATTTTCACACAATGCCCTCACGGTGCTTGATTTTACACATTTTTCATTCAGGCCGCCCCTCTGGCCCCTTGTAGCAAGTTTTGGGACAATCCCCCACCCTTCCCATTTTTGACTTTTTCAACACTACCGGCCCTGTCATTTTTTTCAATTTTTGCCCGCTTTGGAAAATCCTTGACAAATTTTCACACAATGCCTTCACGGTGCTTGATTTTACACATTTTTCATTCAGGCCGCCCCTCTGGCCCCTTGTAGCAAGTTTTGGGACAATCCCCCACCCTTCCCATTTTTGACTTTTTCGACACTACCGGCCCTGTCATTTTTTTCAATTTTTGCCCACTTTGGAAAATCCTTGACAATTTTCACACAATGCCTTCACAGTGCTTGATTTTACACATCTTTAATTCAGGCCGCCCCTCTGGCCCCTTGTAGCAAGTTTTGGGACAATCCCCCACCCTTCCCATTTTTGACTTTTTCGACACTACCGACCCTGTCATTTTTTTCAATTTTTGCCCGCTTTGGAAAATCCTTCACAATTTTCACACAATGCCCTCACGGTGCTTGATTTTACAAATTTTTAATTCAGGCCGCCCCTCTGGCCCCTTGTAGCAAGTTTTGGGACAATCCCCCACCCTTCCCATTTTTGACTTTTTCGACACTACCGGCCCTGTAATTTTTTTCCATTTTTGGCCGCTTTGGAAAATCCTTCACAATTTTCACACAATGCCCTCACGGTGCTTGATTTTACACATTTTTCATTCAGGCCGCCCCTCTGGCCCCTTGTAGCAAGTTTTGGGACAATCCCCCACCCTTCCCATTTTTGACTTTTTCAACACTACCGGCCCTGTCATTTTTTTCAATTTTTGCCCGCTTTGGAAAATCCTTGACAAATTTTCACACAATGCCTTCACGGTGCTTGATTTTACACATTTTTCATTCAGGCCGCCCCTCTGGCCCCTTGTAGCAAGTTTTGGGACAATCCCCCACCCTTCCCATTTTTGACTTTTTCGACACTACCGGCCCTGTCATTTTTTTCAATTTTTGCCCACTTTGGAAAATCCTTGACAATTTTCACACAATGCCTTCACAGTGCTTGATTTTACACATCTTTAATTCAGGCCGCCCCTCTGGCCCCTTGTAGCAAGTTTTGGGACAATCCCCCACCCTTCCCATTTTTGACTTTTTCGACACTACCGACCCTGTCATTTTTTTCAATTTTTGCCCGCTTTGGAAAATCCTTCACAATTTTCACACAATGCCCTCACGGTGCTTGATTTTACACATTTTTCATTCAGGCCGCCCCTCTGGCCCCTTGTAGCAAGTTTTGGGACAATTCCCCACCCTTCCCATTTTTGACTTTTTCGACACTACCGGCCCTGTCATTTTTTTCCATTTTTGGCCGCTTTGGAAAATCCTTGACAATTTTCACACAATCCCCTCACGGTGCTTGATTTTACACATTTTTCATTCAGGCCGCCCCTCTGGCCCCTTGTAGCAAGTTTTGGGACAATCCCCTACCCTTCCCTATTTTTGACTTTTTCGACACTACCGGCCCTGTCATTCTTTAAAATTTTTGCCCGCTTTGGAAAATCCTTGACAATTTTCACACAATGCCTTCACGGTGCTTGATTTTACACATTTTTCATTCAGGCCGCCCCTCTGGCCCCTTGTAGCAAGTTTTGGGACAATCCCCCACCCTTCCCATTTTTGACTTTTTCGACACTACCGGCCCTGTCGTTTTTTTCAATTTTTGGCCGCTTTGGAAAGTCCTTCACAATTTTCACACAATGCCCTCACGGTGCTTGATTTTACACATTTTTCATTCAGGCCGCCCCTCTGGCCCCTTGTAGCAAGTTTTGGGACAATCCCCCACCCTTCCCATTTTTGACTTTTTCGACACTACCGGCCCTGTCGTTTTTTTCAATTTTTGGCCGCTTTGGAAAATCCTTCACAATTTTCACACAATGCCCTCACGGTGCTTGATTTTACACATTTTTCATTCAGGCCGCCCCTCTGGCCCCTTGTAGCAAGTTTTGGGACAATCCCCCACCCTTCCCATTTTTGACTTTTTCGACACTACCGGCCCTGTCATTTTTTTCCATTTTTGGCCGCTTTGGAAAATCCTTCACAATTTTCACACAATGCCCTCACGGTGCTTGATATTACACATTTTTCATTCAGGCCGCCCCTCTGGCCCCTTGTAGCAAGTTTTGGGACAATCCCCCACCCTTCCCATTTTTGACTTTTTCGACACTACCGGCCCTGTCATTTTTTTCCGTTTTTGGCCGCTTTGGAAAATCCTTCACAATTTTCACACAATGCCCTCACGGTGCTTGATTTTACACATTTTTCATTCAGGCCGCCCCTCTGGCCCCTTGTAGCAAGTTTTGGGACAATCCCCCACCCTTCCCATTTTTGACTTTTTCGACACTACCGGCCCTGTCGTTTTTTTCAATTTTTGCCCGCTTTGGAAAATCCTTCACAATTTTCACACAATGCCCTCACGGTGCTTGATTTTACACATTTTTCATTCAGGCCGCCCCTCTGGCCCCTTGTAGCAAGTTTTGGGACAATCCCCCACCCTTCCCATTTTTGACTTTTTCGACACTACCGGCCCTGTCATTTTTTTCCGTTTTTGGCCGCTTTGGAAAATCCTTCACAATTTTCACACAATGCCCTCATGGTGCTTGATTTTACACATTTTTCATTCAGGCCGCCCCTCTGGCCCCTTGTAGCAAGTTTTGGGACAATCCCCCACCCTTCCCATTTTTGACTTTTTCGACACTACCGGCCCTGTCGTTTTTTTCAATTTTTGGCCGCTTTGGAAAATCCTTGACAATTTTCACACAATGCCCTCACGGTGCTTGATTTTACAAATTTTTCATTCAGATCGCCCCTCTGGCCCCTTGTAGCAAGTTTTGGGACAATCCCCCACCCTTCCCATTTTTGACTTTTTCGACACTACCGGCCCTGTCGTTTTTTTCAATTTTTGGCCGCTTTGGAAAATCCTTCACAATTTTCACACAATGCCCTCACGGTGCTTGATTTTACACATTTTTCATTCAGGCCGCCCCTCTGGCCCCTTGTAGCAAGTTTTGGGACAATCCCCCACCCTTCCCATTTTTGACTTTTTCGACACTACCGGCCCTGTCATTTTTTTCCATTTTTGGCCGCTTTGGAAAATCCTTCACAATTTTCACACAATGCCTTCACAGTGCTTGATTTTACACATTTTTCATTCAGGCCGCCCCTCTGGCCCCTTGTAGCAAGTTTTGGGACAATCCCCCACCCTTCCCATTTTTGACTTTTTCGACACTACCAGCCCTGTCGTTTTTTTCAATTTTTGGCCGCTTTGGAAAATCCTTCATAATTTTCACACAATGCCCTCACGGTGCTTGATTTTACAAATTTTTCATTCAGGCCGCCCCTCTGGCCCCTTGTAGCAAGTTTTGGGACAATCCCCCACCCTTCCCATTTTTGACTTTTTCGACACTACCGGCCCTGTCATTTTTTTCCATTTTTGGCCGCTTTGGAAAATCCTTCACAATTTTCACACAATGCCCTCACGGTGCTTGATTTTACACATTTTTCATTCAGGCCGCCCCTCTGGCCCCTTGTAGCAAGTTTTGGGACAATCCCCCACCCTTCCCATTTTTGACTTTTTCGACACTACCGGCCCTGTCGTTTTTTTCAATTTTTGGCCGCTTTGGAAAATCCTTCACAATTTTCACACAATGCCCTCACGGTGCTTGATTTTACACATTTTTCATTCAGGCCGCCCCTCTGGCCCCTTGTAGCAAGTTTTGGGACAATCCCCCACCCTTCCCATTTTTGACTTTTTCGACACTACCGGCCCTGTCATTTTTTTCCATTTTTGGCCGCTTTGGAAAATCCTTCACAATTTTCACACAATGCCTTCACAGTGCTTGATTTTACACATTTTTCATTCAGGCCGCCCCTCTGGCCCCTTGTAGCAAGTTTTGGGACAATCCCCCACCCTTCCCATTTTTGACTTTTTCGACACTACCAGCCCTGTCGTTTTTTTCAATTTTTGCCCGCTTTGGAAAATCCTTCACAATTTTCACACAATGCCCTCACGGTGCTTGATTTTACACATTTTTCATTCAGGCCGCCCCTCTGGCCCCTTGTAGCAAGTTTTGGGACAATCCCCCACCCTTCCCATTTTTGACTTTTTCGACACTACCGGCCCTGTCATTTTTTTCCGTTTTTGGCCGCTTTGGAAAATCCTTCACAATTTTCACACAATGCCCTCACGGTGCTTGATTTTACACATTTTTCATTCAGGCCGCCCCTCTGGCCCCTTGTAGCAAGTTTTGGGACAATCCCCCACCCTTCCCATTTTTGACTTTTTCGACACTACCGGCCCTGTCGTTTTTTTCAATTTTTGGCCGCTTTGGAAAATCCTTCATAATTTTCACACAATGCCCTCACGGTGCTTGATTTTACAAATTTTTCATTCAGATCGCCCCTCTGGCCCCTTGTAGCAAGTTTTGGGACAATCCCCCACCCTTCCCATTTTTGACTTTTTCGACACTACCGGCCCTGTCGTTTTTTTCAATTTTTGGCCGCTTTGGAAAATCCTTCACAATTTTCACACAATGCCCTCACGGTGCTTGATTTTACACATTTTTCATTCAGGCCGCCCCTCTGGCCCCTTGTAGCAAGTTTTGGGACAATCCCCCACCCTTCCCATTTTTGACTTTTTCGACACTACCGGCCCTGTCATTTTTTTCCATTTTTGGCCGCTTTGGAAAATCCTTCACAATTTTCACACAATGCCTTCACAGTGCTTGATTTTACACATTTTTCATTCAGGCCGCCCCTCTGGCCCCTTGTAGCAAGTTTTGGGACAATCCCCCACCCTTCCCATTTTTGACTTTTTCGACACTACCAGCCCTGTCGTTTTTTTCAATTTTTGGCCGCTTTGGAAAATCCTTCATAATTTTCACACAATGCCCTCACGGTGCTTGATTTTACAAATTTTTCATTCAGGCCGCCCCTCTGGCCCCTTGTAGCAAGTTTTGGGACAATCCCCCACCCTTCCCATTTTTGACTTTTTCGACACTACCGGCCCTGTAATTTTTTTCCATTTTTGGCCGCTTTGGAAAATCCTTCACAATTTTCACACAATGCCCTCACGGTGCTTGATTTTACAAATTTTTCATTCAGGCCGCCCCTCTGGCCCCTTGTAGCAAGTTTTGGGACAATCCCCCACCCTTCCCATTTTTGACTTTTTCGACACTACCGGCCCTGTCGTTTTTTTCAATTTTTGGCCGCTTTGGAAAATCCTTCACAATTTTCACACAATGCCCTCACGGTGCTTGATTTTACACATTTTTCATTCAGGCCGCCCCTCTGGCCCCTTGTAGCAAGTTTTGGGACAATCCCCCACCCTTCCCATTTTTGACTTTTTCGACACTACCGGCCCTGTAATTTTTTTCCATTTTTGGCCGCTTTGGAAAATCCTTCACAATTTTCACACAATGCCCTCACGGTGCTTGATTTTACACATTTTTCATTCAGGCCGCCCCTCTGGCCCCTTGTAGCAAGTTTTGGGACAATCCCCCACCCTTCCCATTTTTGACTTTTTCGACACTACCGGCCATGTCATTTTTTTCAATTTTTGCCCGCTTTGGAAAATCCTTCACAATTTTCACACAATGCCTTCACAGTGCTTGATTTTACACACTTTTAATTCAGGCCGCCCCTCTGGCCCCTTGTAGCAAGTTTTGGGACAATCCCCCACCCTTCCTATTTTTGACTTTTTCGACACTACCGGCCCTGTCATTTTTTTCAATTTTTGGCCGCTTTGGAAAATCCTTGACAATTTTCACACAATGCCCTCACGGTGCTTGATTTTACACATTTTTCATTCAGGCCGCCCCTCTGGCCCCTTGTAGCAAGTTTTGGGACAATCCCCTACCCTTCCCCATTTTTGACTTTTTCGACACTACCGGCCCTGTCATTCTTTAAAATTTTTGCCCGCTTTGGAAAATCCTTGACAATTTTCACACAATGCCTTCACGGTGCTTGATTTTACACATTTTTCATTCAGGCCGCCCCTCTGGCCCCTTGTAGCAAGTTTTGGAACAATCCCCCACCCTTCCCATTTTTGACTTTTTCGACACTACCGGCCCTGTCATTTTTTTCAATTTTTGCCCACTTTGGAAAATCCTTGACAATTTTCACACAATGCCTTCACAGTGCTTGATTTTACACATCTTTAATTCAGGCCGCCCCTCTGGCCCCTTGTAGCAAGTTTTGGGACAATCCCCCACCCTTCCCATTTTTGACTTTTTCGACACTACCGACCCTGTCATTTTTTTCAATTTTTGCCCGCTTTGGAAAATCCTTCACAATTTTCACACAATGCCCTCACGGTGCTTGATTTTACACATTTTTCATTCAGGCCGCCCCTCTGGCCCCTTGTAGCAAGTTTTGGGACAATTCCCCACCCTTCCCATTTTTGACTTTTTCGACACTACCGGCCCTGTCATTTTTTTCAATTTTTGGCCGCTTTGGAAAATCCTTGACAATTTTCACACAATCCCCTCACGGTGCTTGATTTTACACATTTTTCATTCAGGCCGCCCCTCTGGCCCCTTGTAGCAAGTTTTGGGACAATCCCCTACCCTTCCCTATTTTTGACTTTTTCGACACTACCGGCCCTGTCATTCTTTAAAATTTTTGCCCGCTTTGGAAAATCCTTGACAATTTTCACACAATGCCTTCACGGTGCTTGATTTTACACATTTTTCATTCAGGCCGCCCCTCTGGCCCCTTGTAGCAAGTTTTGGGACAATCCCCCACCCTTCCCATTTTTGACTTTTTCGACACTACCGGCCCTGTCGTTTTTTTCAATTTTTGGCCGCTTTGGAAAATCCTTCACAATTTTCACACAATGCCCTCACGGTGCTTGATTTTACACATTTTTCATTCAGGCCGCCCCTCTGGCCCCTTGTAGCAAGTTTTGGGACAATCCCCCACCCTTCCCATTTTTGACTTTTTCGACACTACCAGCCCTGTCATTTTTTTCAATTTTTACCCCTATGGAAAATCCTTCACAATTTTCACATAATGCCTTCACGGTGCTTGATTTTACACATTTTTCAATCAGCCCGCCCCTCTGGCCCCTTGTAGCAAGTTTTGGGACAATCCCCCACCCTTCCCATTTTTGACTTTTTCGACACTACCGGCCCTGTCATTTTTTTCCGTTTTTGGCCGCTTTGGAAAATCCTTCACAATTTTCACACAATGCCCTCACGGTGCTTGATTTTACACATTTTTCATTCAGGCCGCCCCTCTGGCCCCTTGTAGCAAGTTTTGGGACAATCCCCCACCCTTCCCATTTTTGACTTTTTCGACACTACCAGCCCTGTCATTTTTTTCAATTTTTACCCCTATGGAAAATCCTTCACAATTTTCACATAATGCCTTCACGGTGCTTGATTTTACACATTTTTCAATCAGCCCGCCCCTCTGGCCCCTTGTAGCAAGTTTTGGGACAATCCCCCACCCTTCCCATTTTTGACTTTTTCGACACTACCGGCCCTGTCATTTTTTTCCATTTTTGGCCGCTTTGGAAAATCCTTCACAATTTTCACACAATGCCTTCACAGTGCTTGATTTTACACATTTTTCATTCAGGCCGCCCCTCTGGCCCCTTGTAGCAAGTTTTGGGACAATCCCCCACCCTTCCCATTTTTGACTTTTTCGACACTACCGGCCCTGTCATTTTTTTCCATTTTTGGCCGCTTTGGAAAATCCTTCACAATTTTCACACAATGCCTTCACAGTGCTTGATTTTACACATTTTTCATTCAGGCCGCCCCTCTGGCCCCTTGTAGCAAGTTTTGGGACAATCCCCCACCCTTCCCATTTTTGACTTTTTCGACACTACCGACCCTGTCATTTTTTTCAATTTTTGCCCGCTTTGGAAAATCCTTCACAATTTTCACACAATGCCCTCACGGTGCTTGATTTTACACATTTTTCATTCAGGCCGCCCCTCTGGCCCCTTGTAGCAAGTTTTGGGACAATCCCCCACCCTTCCCATTTTTGACTTTTTCGACACTACCGGCCATGTCATTTTTTTCAATTTTTGCCCGCTTTGGAAAATCCTTCACAATTTTCACACAATGCCCTCACGGTGCTTGATTTTACACATCTTTAATTCAGGCCGCCCCTCTGGCCCCTTGTAGCAAGTTTTGGGACAATCCCCCACCCTTCCCATTTTTGACTTTTTCGACACTACCGGCCCTGTCGTTTTTTTCAATTTTTGGCCGCTTTGGAAAATCCTTCACAATTTTCACACAATGCCCTCACGGTGCTTGATTTTACAAATTTTTAATTCAGGCCGCCCCTCTGGCCCCTTGTAGCAAGTTTTGGGACAATCCCCCACCCTTCCCATTTTTGACTTTTTCGACACTACCGGCCCTGTAATTTTTTTCCATTTTTGGCCGCTTTGGAAAATCCTTCACAATTTTCACACAATGCCCTCACGGTGCTTGATTTTACACATTTTTCATTCAGGCCGCCCCTCTGGCCCCTTGTAGCAAGTTTTGGGACAATCCCCCACCCTTCCCATTTTTGACTTTTTCAACACTACCGGCCCTGTCATTTTTTTCAATTTTTGCCCGCTTTGGAAAATCCTTGACAAATTTTCACACAATGCCTTCACGGTGCTTGATTTTACACATTTTTCATTCAGGCCGCCCCTCTGGCCCCTTGTAGCAAGTTTTGGGACAATCCCCCACCCTTCCCATTTTTGACTTTTTCGACACTACCGGCCCTGTCATTTTTTTCAATTTTTGCCCACTTTGGAAAATCCTTGACAATTTTCACACAATGCCTTCACAGTGCTTGATTTTACACATCTTTAAATCAGGCCGCCCCTCTGGCCCCTTGTAGCAAGTTTTGGGACAATCCCCCACCCTTCCCATTTTTGACTTTTTCGACACTACCGACCCTGTCATTTTTTTCAATTTTTGCCCGCTTTGGAAAATCCTTCACAATTTTCACACAATGCCCTCACGGTGCTTGATTTTACACATTTTTCATTCAGGCCGCCCCTCTGGCCCCTTGTAGCAAGTTTTGGGACAATTCCCCACCCTTCCCATTTTTGACTTTTTCGACACTACCGGCCCTGTCATTTTTTTCAATTTTTGGCCGCTTTGGAAAATCCTTGACAATTTTCACACAATCCCCTCACGGTGCTTGATTTTACACATTTTTCATTCAGGCCGCCCCTCTGGCCCCTTGTAGCAAGTTTTGGGACAATCCCCTACCCTTCCCTATTTTTGACTTTTTCGACACTACCGGCCCTGTCATTCTTTAAAATTTTTGCCCGCTTTGGAAAATCCTTGACAATTTTCACACAATGCCTTCACGGTGCTTGATTTTACACATTTTTCATTCAGGCCGCCCCTCTGGCCCCTTGTAGCAAGTTTTGGGACAATCCCCCACCCTTCCCATTTTTGACTTTTTCGACACTACCGGCCCTGTCGTTTTTTTCAATTTTTGGCCGCTTTGGAAAATCCTTCACAATTTTCACACAATGCCCTCACGGTGCTTGATTTTACACATTTTTCATTCAGGCCGCCCCTCTGGCCCCTTGTAGCAAGTTTTGGGACAATCCCCCACCCTTCCCATTTTTGACTTTTTCGACACTACCGGCCCTGTCATTTTTTTCCGTTTTTGGCCGCTTTGGAAAATCCTTCACAATTTTCACACAATGCCCTCACGGTGCTTGATTTTACACATTTTTCATTCAGGCCGCCCCTCTGGCCCCTTGTAGCAAGTTTTGGGACAATCCCCCACCCTTCCCATTTTTGACTTTTTCGACACTACCAGCCCTGTCATTTTTTTCAATTTTTACCCCTATGGAAAATCCTTCACAATTTTCACACAATGCCTTCACGGTGCTTGATTTTACACATTTTTCAATCAGCCCGCCCCTCTGGCCCCTTGTAGCAAGTTTTGGGACAATCCCCCACCCTTCCCATTTTTGACTTTTTCGACACTACCGGCCCTGTCATCTTTTTCAATTTTTGCCCGCTTTGGAAAATCCTTCACAATTTTCACACAATGCCTTCACGGTGCTTGATTTTACACATTTTTCATTCAGACCGCCCCTCTGGCCCCTTGTAGCAAGTTTTGGGACAATCCCCCACCCTTCCCATTTTTGACTTTTTCGACACTACCGGCCCTGTCGTTTTTTTCAATTTTTGGCCGCTTTGGAAAATCCTTCACAATTTTCACACAATGCCCTCACGGTGCTTGATTTTACACATTTTTCATTCAGGCCGCCCCTCTGGCCCCTTGTAGCAAGTTTTGGGACAATCCCCCACCCTTCCCATTTTTGACTTTTTCGACACTACCGGCCCTGTCATTTTTTTCCATTTTTGGCCGCTTTGGAAAATCCTTCACAATTTTCACACAATGCCCTCACGGTGCTTGATTTTACACATTTTTCATTCAGGCCGCCCCTCTGGCCCCTTGTAGCAAGTTTTGGGACAATCCCCCACCCTTCCCATTTTTGACTTTTTCGACACTACCGGCCCTGTCATTTTTTTCCATTTTTGGCCGCTTTGGAAAATCCTTCACAATTTTCACACAATGCCTTCACAGTGCTTGATTTTACACATTTTTCATTCAGGCCGCCCCTCTGGCCCCTTGTAGCAAGTTTTGGGACAATCCCCCACCCTTCCCATTTTTGACTTTTTCGACACTACCGGCCCTGTCATTTTTTTCAATTTTTGCCCACTTTGGAAAATCCTTGACAATTTTCACACAATGCCTTCACAGTGCTTGATTTTACACATCTTTAATTCAGGCCGCCCCTCTGGCCCCTTGTAGCAAGTTTTGGGACAATCCCCCACCCTTCCCATTTTTGACTTTTTCGACACTACCGACCCTGTCATTTTTTTCAATTTTTGGCCGCTTTGGAAAATCCTTCACAATTTTCACACAATGCCCTCACGGTGCTTGATTTTACACATTTTTCATTCAGGCCGCCCCTCTGGCCCCTTGTAGCAAGTTTTGGGACAATTCCCCACCCTTCCCATTTTTGACTTTTTCGACACTACCGGCCCTGTCATTTTTTTCAATTTTTGGCCGCTTTGGAAAATCCTTGACAATTTTCACACAATCCCCTCACGGTGCTTGATTTTACACATTTTTCATTCAGGCCGCCCCTCTGGCCCCTTGTAGCAAGTTTTGGGACAATCCCCCACCCTTCCCATTTTTGACTTTTTCGACACTACCGGCCCTGTCATTTTTTTCCATTTTTGGCCGCTTTGGAAAATCCTTCACAATTTTCACACAATGCCCTCACGGTGCTTGATTTTACACATTTTTCATTCAGGCCGCCCCTCTGGCCCCTTGTAGCAAGTTTTGGGACAATCCCCCACCCTTCCCATTTTTGACTTTTTCAACACTACCGGCCCTGTCATTTTTTTCAATTTTTGCCCGCTTTGGAAAATCCTTGACAAATTTTCACACAATGCCTTCACGGTGCTTGATTTTACACATTTTTCATTCAGGCCGCCCCTCTGGCCCCTTGTAGCAAGTTTTGGGACAATCCCCCACCCTTCCCATTTTTGACTTTTTCGACACTACCGGCCCTGTCATTTTTTTCAATTTTTGCCCACTTTGGAAAATCCTTGACAATTTTCACACAATGCCTTCACAGTGCTTGATTTTACACATCTTTAATTCAGGCCGCCCCTCTGGCCCCTTGTAGCAAGTTTTGGGACAATCCCCCACCCTTCCCATTTTTGACTTTTTCGACACTACCGGCCCTGTCGTTTTTTTCAATTTTTGCCCGCTTTGGAAAATCCTTCACAATTTTCACACAATGCCTTCACGGTGCTTGATTTTACACATTTTTCATTCAGTCCGCCCCTCTGGCCCCTTGTAGCAAGTTTTGGGACAATCCCCCACCCTTCCCATTTTTGACTTTTTCGACACTACCGGCCCTGTCGTTTTTTTCAATTTTTGGCCGCTTTGGAAAATCCTTCACAATTTTCACACAATGCCCTCACGGTGCTTGATTTTACACATTTTTCATTCAGGCCGCCCCTCTGGCCCCTTGTAGCAAGTTTTGGGACAATCCCCCACCCTTCCCATTTTTGACTTTTTCGACACTACCGGCCCTGTCATTTTTTTCCATTTTTGGCCGCTTTGGAAAATCCTTCACAATTTTCACACAATGCCCTCACGGTGCTTGATTTTACACATTTTTCATTCAGGCCGCCCCTCTGGCCCCTTGTAGCAAGTTTTGGGACAATCCCCCACCCTTCCCATTTTTGACTTTTTCGACACTACCGGCCCTGTCATTTTTTTCCATTTTTGGCCGCTTTGGAAAATCCTTCACAATTTTCACACAATGCCTTCACAGTGCTTGATTTTACACATTTTTCATTCAGGCCGCCCCTCTGGCCCCTTGTAGCAAGTTTTGGGACAATCCCCCACCCTTCCCATTTTTGACTTTTTCGACACTACCGACCCTGTCATTTTTTTCAATTTTTGCCCGCTTTGGAAAATCCTTCACAATTTTCACACAATGCCCTCACGGTGCTTGATTTTACACATTTTTCATTCAGGCCGCCCCTCTGGCCCCTTGTAGCAAGTTTTGGGACAATTCCCCACCCTTCCCATTTTTGACTTTTTCGACACTACCGGCCCTGTCATTTTTTTCAATTTTTGGCCGCTTTGGAAAATCCTTGACAATTTTCACACAATCCCCTCACGGTGCTTGATTTTACACATTTTTCATTCAGGCCGCCCCTCTGGCCCCTTGTAGCAAGTTTTGGGACAATCCCCCACCCTTCCCATTTTTGACTTTTTCGACACTACCGGCCCTGTCATTTTTTTCCATTTTTGGCCGCTTTGGAAAATCCTTCACAATTTTCACACAATGCCCTCACGGTGCTTGATTTTACACATTTTTCATTCAGGCCGCCCCTCTGGCCCCTTGTAGCAAGTTTTGGGACAATCCCCCACCCTTCCCATTTTTGACTTTTTCAACACTACCGGCCCTGTCATTTTTTTCAATTTTTGCCCGCTTTGGAAAATCCTTGACAAATTTTCACACAATGCCTTCACGGTGCTTGATTTTACACATTTTTCATTCAGGCCGCCCCTCTGGCCCCTTGTAGCAAGTTTTGGGACAATCCCCCACCCTTCCCATTTTTGACTTTTTCGACACTACCGGCCCTGTCATTTTTTTCAATTTTTGCCCACTTTGGAAAATCCTTGACAATTTTCACACAATGCCTTCACAGTGCTTGATTTTACACATCTTTAAATCAGGCCGCCCCTCTGGCCCCTTGTAGCAAGTTTTGGGACAATCCCCCACCCTTCCCATTTTTGACTTTTTCGACACTACCGACCCTGTCATTTTTTTCAATTTTTGCCCGCTTTGGAAAATCCTTCACAATTTTCACACAATGCCCTCACGGTGCTTGATTTTACACATTTTTCATTCAGGCCGCCCCTCTGGCCCCTTGTAGCAAGTTTTGGGACAATTCCCCACCCTTCCCATTTTTGACTTTTTCGACACTACCGGCCCTGTCATTTTTTTCAATTTTTGGCCGCTTTGGAAAATCCTTGACAATTTTCACACAATCCCCTCACGGTGCTTGATTTTACACATTTTTCATTCAGGCCGCCCCTCTGGCCCCTTGTAGCAAGTTTTGGGACAATCCCCTACCCTTCCCTATTTTTGACTTTTTCGACACTACCGGCCCTGTCGTTTTTTTCAATTTTTGGCCGCTTTGGAAAATCCTTCACAATTTTCACACAATGCCCTCACGGTGCTTGATTTTACACATTTTTCATTCAGGCCGCCCCTCTGGCCCCTTGTAGCAAGTTTTGGGACAATCCCCCACCCTTCCCATTTTTGACTTTTTCGACACTACCGGCCCTGTCATTTTTTTCCGTTTTTGGCCGCTTTGGAAAATCCTTCACAATTTTCACACAATGCCCTCACGGTGCTTGATTTTACACATTTTTCATTCAGGCCGCCCCTCTGGCCCCTTGTAGCAAGTTTTGGGACAATCCCCCACCCTTCCCATTTTTGACTTTTTCGACACTACCAGCCCTGTCATTTTTTTCAATTTTTACCCCTATGGAAAATCCTTCACAATTTTCACACAATGCCTTCACGGTGCTTGATTTTACACATTTTTCAATCAGCCCGCCCCTCTGGCCCCTTGTAGCAAGTTTTGGGACAATCCCCCACCCTTCCCATTTTTGACTTTTTCGACACTACCGGCCCTGTCATCTTTTTCAATTTTTGCCCGCTTTGGAAAATCCTTCACAATTTTCACACAATGCCTTCACGGTGCTTGATTTTACACATTTTTCATTCAGGCCGCCCCTCTGGCCCCTTGTAGCAAGTTTTGGGACAATCCCCCACCCTTCCCATTTTTGACTTTTTCGACACTACCGGCCCTGTCGTTTTTTTCAATTTTTGGCCGCTTTGGAAAATCC
The DNA here is from genome assembly GCF_027409825.1 of Scomber japonicus. Lineage (NCBI taxonomy): Eukaryota > Metazoa > Chordata > Actinopteri > Scombriformes > Scombridae > Scomber > Scomber japonicus. The sequence continues at coordinate 17,453,804 of NC_070583.1, forward strand.
TTCACAATTTTCACACAATGCCCTCACGGTGCTTGATTTTACACATTTTTCATTCAGGCCGCCCCTCTGGCCCCTTGTAGCAAGTTTTGGGACAATCCCCCACCCTTCCCATTTTTGACTTTTTCGACACTACCGGCCCTGTCATTTTTTTCCGTTTTTGGCCGCTTTGGAAAATCCTTCACAATTTTCACACAATGCCCTCACGGTGCTTGATTTTACACATTTTTCATTCAGGCCGCCCCTCTGGCCCCTTGTAGCAAGTTTTGGGACAATCCCCCACCCTTCCCATTTTTGACTTTTTCGACACTACCAGCCCTGTCATTTTTTTCAATTTTTACCCCTATGGAAAATCCTTCACAATTTTCACACAATGCCTTCACGGTGCTTGATTTTACACATTTTTCAATCAGCCCGCCCCTCTGGCCCCTTGTAGCAAGTTTTGGGACAATCCCCCACCCTTCCCATTTTTGACTTTTTCGACACTACCGGCCCTGTCATCTTTTTCAATTTTTGCCCGCTTTGGAAAATCCTTCACAATTTTCACACAATGCCTTCACGGTGCTTGATTTTACACATTTTTCATTCAGACCGCCCCTCTGGCCCCTTGTAGCAAGTTTTGGGACAATCCCCCACCCTTCCCATTTTTGACTTTTTCGACACTACCGGCCCTGTCGTTTTTTTCAATTTTTGGCCGCTTTGGAAAATCCTTCACAATTTTCACACAATGCCCTCACGGTGCTTGATTTTACACATTTTTCATTCAGGCCGCCCCTCTGGCCCCTTGTAGCAAGTTTTGGGACAATCCCCCACCCTTCCCATTTTTGACTTTTTCGACACTACCGGCCCTGTCATTTTTTTCCATTTTTGGCCGCTTTGGAAAATCCTTCACAATTTTCACACAATGCCCTCACGGTGCTTGATTTTACACATTTTTCATTCAGGCCGCCCCTCTGGCCCCTTGTAGCAAGTTTTGGGACAATCCCCCACCCTTCCCATTTTTGACTTTTTCGACACTACCGGCCCTGTCATTTTTTTCCATTTTTGGCCGCTTTGGAAAATCCTTCACAATTTTCACACAATGCCTTCACAGTGCTTGATTTTACACATTTTTCATTCAGGCCGCCCCTCTGGCCCCTTGTAGCAAGTTTTGGGACAATCCCCCACCCTTCCCATTTTTGACTTTTTCGACACTACCGGCCCTGTCATTTTTTTCAATTTTTGCCCACTTTGGAAAATCCTTGACAATTTTCACACAATGCCTTCACAGTGCTTGATTTTACACATCTTTAATTCAGGCCGCCCCTCTGGCCCCTTGTAGCAAGTTTTGGGACAATCCCCCACCCTTCCCATTTTTGACTTTTTCGACACTACCGACCCTGTCATTTTTTTCAATTTTTGCCCGCTTTGGAAAATCCTTCACAATTTTCACACAATGCCCTCACGGTGCTTGATTTTACACATTTTTCATTCAGGCCGCCCCTCTGGCCCCTTGTAGCAAGTTTTGGGACAATTCCCCACCCTTCCCATTTTTGACTTTTTCGACACTACCGGCCCTGTCATTTTTTTCAATTTTTGGCCGCTTTGGAAAATCCTTGACAATTTTCACACAATCCCCTCACGGTGCTTGATTTTACACATTTTTCATTCAGGCCGCCCCTCTGGCCCCTTGTAGCAAGTTTTGGGACAATCCCCCACCCTTCCCATTTTTGACTTTTTCGACACTACCGGCCCTGTCATTTTTTTCCATTTTTGGCCGCTTTGGAAAATCCTTCACAATTTTCACACAATGCCCTCACGGTGCTTGATTTTACACATTTTTCATTCAGGCCGCCCCTCTGGCCCCTTGTAGCAAGTTTTGGGACAATCCCCCACCCTTCCCATTTTTGACTTTTTCAACACTACCGGCCCTGTCATTTTTTTCAATTTTTGCCCGCTTTGGAAAATCCTTGACAAATTTTCACACAATGCCTTCACGGTGCTTGATTTTACACATTTTTCATTCAGGCCGCCCCTCTGGCCCCTTGTAGCAAGTTTTGGGACAATCCCCCACCCTTCCCATTTTTGACTTTTTCGACACTACCGGCCCTGTCATTTTTTTCAATTTTTGCCCACTTTGGAAAATCCTTGACAATTTTCACACAATGCCTTCACAGTGCTTGATTTTACACATCTTTAATTCAGGCCGCCCCTCTGGCCCCTTGTAGCAAGTTTTGGGACAATCCCCCACCCTTCCCATTTTTGACTTTTTCGACACTACCGGCCCTGTCATCTTTTTCAATTTTTGCCCGCTTTGGAAAATCCTTCACAATTTTCACACAATGCCTTCACGGTGCTTGATTTTACACATTTTTCATTCAGTCCGCCCCTCTGGCCCCTTGTAGCAAGTTTTGGGACAATCCCCCACCCTTCCCATTTTTGACTTTTTCGACACTACCGGCCCTGTCGTTTTTTTCAATTTTTGGCCGCTTTGGAAAATCCTTCACAATTTTCACACAATGCCCTCACGGTGCTTGATTTTACACATTTTTCATTCAGGCCGCCCCTCTGGCCCCTTGTAGCAAGTTTTGGGACAATCCCCCACCCTTCCCATTTTTGACTTTTTCGACACTACCGGCCCTGTCATTTTTTTCCATTTTTGGCCGCTTTGGAAAATCCTTCACAATTTTCACACAATGCCCTCACGGTGCTTGATTTTACACATTTTTCATTCAGGCCGCCCCTCTGGCCCCTTGTAGCAAGTTTTGGGACAATCCCCCACCCTTCCCATTTTTGACTTTTTCGACACTACCGACCCTGTCATTTTTTTCAATTTTTGCCCGCTTTGGAAAATCCTTCACAATTTTCACACAATGCCCTCACGGTGCTTGATTTTACACATTTTTCATTCAGGCCGCCCCTCTGGCCCCTTGTAGCAAGTTTTGGGACAATTCCCCACCCTTCCCATTTTTGACTTTTTCGACACTACCGGCCCTGTCATTTTTTTCAATTTTTGGCCGCTTTGGAAAATCCTTGACAATTTTCACACAATCCCCTCACGGTGCTTGATTTTACACATTTTTCATTCAGGCCGCCCCTCTGGCCCCTTGTAGCAAGTTTTGGGACAATCCCCCACCCTTCCCATTTTTGACTTTTTCGACACTACCGGCCCTGTCATTTTTTTCCATTTTTGGCCGCTTTGGAAAATCCTTCACAATTTTCACACAATGCCCTCACGGTGCTTGATTTTACACATTTTTCATTCAGGCCGCCCCTCTGGCCCCTTGTAGCAAGTTTTGGGACAATCCCCCACCCTTCCCATTTTTGACTTTTTCAACACTACCGGCCCTGTCATTTTTTTCAATTTTTGCCCGCTTTGGAAAATCCTTGACAAATTTTCACACAATGCCTTCACGGTGCTTGATTTTACACATTTTTCATTCAGGCCGCCCCTCTGGCCCCTTGTAGCAAGTTTTGGGACAATCCCCCACCCTTCCCATTTTTGACTTTTTCGACACTACCGGCCCTGTCATTTTTTTCAATTTTTGCCCACTTTGGAAAATCCTTGACAATTTTCACACAATGCCTTCACAGTGCTTGATTTTACACATCTTTAATTCAGGCCGCCCCTCTGGCCCCTTGTAGCAAGTTTTGGGACAATCCCCCACCCTTCCCATTTTTGACTTTTTCGACACTACCGGCCCTGTCATCTTTTTCAATTTTTGCCCGCTTTGGAAAATCCTTCACAATTTTCACACAATGCCTTCACGGTGCTTGATTTTACACATTTTTCATTCAGTCCGCCCCTCTGGCCCCTTGTAGCAAGTTTTGGGACAATCCCCCACCCTTCCCATTTTTGACTTTTTCGACACTACCGGCCCTGTCGTTTTTTTCAATTTTTGGCCGCTTTGGAAAATCCTTCACAATTTTCACACAATGCCCTCACGGTGCTTGATTTTACACATTTTTCATTCAGGCCGCCCCTCTGGCCCCTTGTAGCAAGTTTTGGGACAATCCCCCACCCTTCCCATTTTTGACTTTTTCGACACTACCGGCCCTGTCATTTTTTTCCATTTTTGGCCGCTTTGGAAAATCCTTCACAATTTTCACACAATGCCCTCACGGTGCTTGATTTTACACATTTTTCATTCAGGCCGCCCCTCTGGCCCCTTGTAGCAAGTTTTGGGACAATCCCCCACCCTTCCCATTTTTGACTTTTTCGACACTACCGGCCCTGTCATTTTTTTCCATTTTTGGCCGCTTTGGAAAATCCTTCACAATTTTCACACAATGCCTTCACAGTGCTTGATTTTACACATTTTTCATTCAGGCCGCCCCTCTGGCCCCTTGTAGCAAGTTTTGGGACAATCCCCCACCCTTCCCATTTTTGACTTTTTCGACACTACCGACCCTGTCATTTTTTTCAATTTTTGCCCGCTTTGGAAAATCCTTCACAATTTTCACACAATGCCCTCACGGTGCTTGATTTTACACATTTTTCATTCAGGCCGCCCCTCTGGCCCCTTGTAGCAAGTTTTGGGACAATCCCCCACCCTTCCCATTTTTGACTTTTTCGACACTACCGGCCCTGTCGTTTTTTTCAATTTTTGCCCGCTTTGGAAAATCCTTCACAATTTTCACACAATGCCCTCACGGTGCTTGATTTTACACATTTTTCATTCAGGCCGCCCCTCTGGCCCCTTGTAGCAAGTTTTGGGACAATCCCCCACCCTTCCCATTTTTGACTTTTTCGACACTACCGGCCCTGTCGTTTTTTTCAATTTTTGGCCGCTTTGGAAAATCCTTCATAATTTTCACACAATGCCCTCACGGTGCTTGATTTTACAAATTTTTCATTCAGGCCACCCCTCTGGCCCCTTGTAGCAAGTTTTGGGACAATCCCCCACCCTTCCCATTTTTGACTTTTTCGACACTACCGGCCCTGTCGTTTTTTTCAATTTTTGGCCGCTTTGGAAAATCCTTCACAATTTTCACACAATGCCCTCACGGTGCTTGATATTACACATTTTTCATTCAGGCCGCCCCTCTGGCCCCTTGTAGCAAGTTTTGGGACAATCCCCCACCCTTCCCATTTTTGACTTTTTCGACACTACCGGCCCTGTAATTTTTTTCCATTTTTGGCCGCTTTGGAAAATCCTTCACAATTTTCACACAATGCCCTCACGGTGCTTGATTTTACACATTTTTCATTCAGGCCGCCCCTCTGGCCCCTTGTAGCAAGTTTTGGGACAATCCCCCACCCTTCCCATTTTTGACTTTTTCGACACTACCGGCCCTGTCATTTTTTTCCATTTTTGGCCGCTTTGGAAAATCCTTCACAATTTTCACACAATGCCCTCACGGTGCTTGATTTTACACATTTTTCATTCAGGCCGCCCCTCTGGCCCCTTGTAGCAAGTTTTGGGACAATCCCCCACCCTTCCCATTTTTGACTTTTTCGACACTACCGGCCCTGTCGTTTTTTTCAATTTTTGGCCGCTTTGGAAAATCCTTCACAATTTTCACAGAATGCCCTCACGGTGCTTGATTTTACACATTTTTCATTCAGGCCGCCCCTCTGGCCCCTTGTAGCAAGTTTTGGGACAATCCCCCACCCTTCCCATTTTTGACTTTTTCGACACTACCGGCCCTGTCGTTTTTTTCAATTTTTGGCCGCTTTGGAAAATCCTTCACAATTTTCACAGAATGCCCTCACGGTGCTTGATTTTACACATTTTTCATTCAGGCCGCCCCTCTGGCCCCTTGTAGCAAGTTTTGGGACAATCCCCCACCCTTCCCATTTTTGACTTTTTCGACACTACCGGCCCTGTCATTTTTTTCCATTTTTGGCCGCTTTGGAAAATCCTTCACAATTTTCACACAATGCCCTCACGGTGCTTGATATTACATATTTTTCATTCAGGCCGCCCCTCTGGCCCCTTGTAGCAAGTTTTGGGACAATCCCCCACCCTTCCCATTTTTGACTTTTTCGACACTACCGGCCCTGTAATTTTTTTCCATTTTTGGCCGCTTTGGAAAATCCTTCACAATTTTCACACAATGCCCTCACGGTGCTTGATTTTACACATTTTTCATTCAGGCCGCCCCTCTGGCCCCTTGTAGCAAGTTTTGGGACAATCCCCCACCCTTCCCATTTTTGACTTTTTCGACACTACCGGCCCTGTCATTTTTTTCCATTTTTGGCCGCTTTGGAAAATCCTTCACAATTTTCACACAATGCCCTCACGGTGCTTGATTTTACACATTTTTCATTCAGGCCGCCCCTCTGGCCCCTTGTAGCAAGTTTTGGGACAATCCCCCACCCTTCCCATTTTTGACTTTTTCGACACTACCGGCCCTGTCGTTTTTTTCAATTTTTGGCCGCTTTGGAAAATCCTTCACAATTTTCACACAATGCCCTCACGGTGCTTGATTTTACACATTTTTCATTCAGGCCGCCCCTCTGGCCCCTTGTAGCAAGTTTTGGGACAATCCCCCACCCTTCCCATTTTTGACTTTTTCGACACTACCGGCCCTGTCATTTTTTTCCATTTTTGGCCGCTTTGGAAAATCCTTCACAATTTTCACACAATGCCCTCACGGTGCTTGATTTTACACATTTTTCATTCAGGCCGCCCCTCTGGCCCCTTGTAGCAAGTTTTGGGACAATCCCCCACCCTTCCCATTTTTGACTTTTTCGACACTACCGGCCCTGTCGTTTTTTTCAATTTTTGGCCGCTTTGGAAAATCCTTCATAATTTTCACACAATGCCCTCACGGTGCTTGATTTTACACATTTTTCATTCAGATCGCCCCTCTGGCCCCTTGTAGCAAGTTTTGGGACAATCCCCCACCCTTCCCATTTTTGACTTTTTCGACACTACCGGCCCTGTCGTTTTTTTCAATTTTTGGCCGCTTTGGAAAATCCTTCACAATTTTCACACAATGCCCTCACGGTGCTTGATTTTACAAATTTTTCATTCAGGCCGCCCCTCTGGCCCCTTGTAGCAAGTTTTGGGACAATCCCCCACCCTTCCCATTTTTGACTTTTTCGACACTACCGGCCCTGTCATTTTTTTCCATTTTTGGCCACTTTGGAAAATCCTTCACAATTTTCACACAATGCCTTCACAGTGCTTGATTTTACACATTTTTCATTCAGGCCGCCCCTCTGGCCCCTTGTAGCAAGTTTTGGGACAATCACCCACCCTTCCCATTTTTGACTTTTTCGACACTACCGACCCTGTCATTTTTTTCAATTTTTGGCCGCTTTGGAAAATCCTTCACAATTTTCACACAATGCCCTCACGGTGCTTGATTTTACACATTTTTCATTCAGGCCGCCCCTCTGGCCCCTTGTAGCAAGTTTTGGGACAATCCCCCACCCTTGCCATTTTTGACTTTTTCGACACTACCGGCCCTGTCGTTTTTTTCAATTTTTGCCCGCTTTGGAAAATCCTTGACAATTTTCACACAATGCCCTCACGGTGCTTGATTTTACACATTTTTCATTCAGGCCGCCCCTCTGGCCCCTTGTAGCAAGTTTTGGGACAATCCCCCACCCTTCCCATTTTTGACTTTTTCGACACTACCGGCCCTGTCGTTTTTTTCAATTTTTGGCCGCTTTGGAAAATCCTTCATAATTTTCACACAATGCCCTCACGGTGCTTGATTTTACAAATTTTTCATTCAGGCCGCCCCTCTGGCCCCTTGTAGCAAGTTTTGGGACAATCCCCCACCCTTCCCATTTTTGACTTTTTCGACACTACCGGCCCTGTCGTTTTTTTCAATTTTTGGCCGCTTTGGAAAATCCTTCACAATTTTCACACAATGCCCTCACGGTGCTTGATATTACACATTTTTCATTCAGGCCGCCCCTCTGGCCCCTTGTAGCAAGTTTTGGGACAATCCCCCACCCTTCCCATTTTTGACTTTTTCGACACTACCGGCCCTGTAATTTTTTTCCATTTTTGGCCGCTTTGGAAAATCCTTCACAATTTTCACACAATGCCTTCACAGTGCTTGATTTTACACATTTTTAATTCAGGCCGCCCCTCTGGCCCCTTGTAGCAAGTTTTGGGACAATCCCCCACCCTTCCTATTTTTGACTTTTTCGACACTACCGGCCCTGTCATTTTTTTCAATTTTTGGCCGCTTTGGAAAATCCTTGACAATTTTCACACAATGCCCTCACGGTGCTTGATTTTACACATTTTTCATTCAGGCCGCCCCTCTGGCCCCTTGTAGCAAGTTTTGGGACAATCCCCTACCCTTCCCCATTTTTGACTTTTTCGACACTACCGGCCCTGTCATTCTTTAAAATTTTTGCCCGCTTTGGAAAATCCTTGACAATTTTCACACAATGCCTTCACGGTGCTTGATTTTACACATTTTTCATTCAGGCCGCCCCTCTGGCCCCTTGTAGCAAGTTTTGGGACAATCCCCCACCCTTCCCATTTTTGACTTTTTCGACACTACCGGCCCTGTCATTTTTTTCCATTTTTGGCCACTTTGGAAAATCCTTCACAATTTTCACACAATGCCTTCACAGTGCTTGATTTTACACATTTTTCATTCAGGCCGCCCCTCTGGCCCCTTGTAGCAAGTTTTGGGACAATCCCCCACCCTTCCCATTTTTGACTTTTTCGACACTACCGACCCTGTCATTTTTTTCAATTTTTGGCCGCTTTGGAAAATCCTTCACAATTTTCACACAATGCCCTCACGGTGCTTGATTTTACACATTTTTCATTCAGGCCGCCCCTCTGGCCCCTTGTAGCAAGTTTTGGGACAATCCCCCACCCTTGCCATTTTTGACTTTTTCGACACTACCGGCCCTGTCGTTTTTTTCAATTTTTGCCCGCTTTGGAAAATCCTTGACAATTTTCACACAATGCCCTCACGGTGCTTGATTTTACACATTTTTCATTCAGGCCGCCCCTCTGGCCCCTTGTAGCAAGTTTTGGGACAATCCCCCACCCTTCCCATTTTTGACTTTTTCGACACTACCGGCCCTGTCGTTTTTTTCAATTTTTGGCCGCTTTGGAAAATCCTTCACAATTTTCACACAATGCCCTCACGGTGCTTGATATTACACATTTTTCATTCAGGCCGCCCCTCTGGCCCCTTGTAGCAAGTTTTGGGACAATCCCCCACCCTTCCCATTTTTGACTTTTTCGACACTACCGGCCCTGTAATTTTTTTCCATTTTTGGCCGCTTTGGAAAATCCTTCACAATTTTCACACAATGCCTTCACAGTGCTTGATTTTACACACTTTTAATTCAGGCCGCCCCTCTGGCCCCTTGTAGCAAGTTTTGGGACAATCCCCCACCCTTCCTATTTTTGACTTTTTCGACACTACCGGCCCTGTCATTTTTTTCAATTTTTGGCCGCTTTGGAAAATCCTTGACAATTTTCACACAATGCCCTCACGGTGCTTGATTTTACACATTTTTCATTCAGGCCGCCCCTCTGGCCCCTTGTAGCAAGTTTTGGGACAATCCCCTACCCTTCCCCATTTTTGACTTTTTCGACACTACCGGCCCTGTCATTCTTTAAAATTTTTGCCCGCTTTGGAAAATCCTTGACAATTTTCACACAATGCCTTCACGGTGCTTGATTTTACACATTTTTCATTCAGGCCGCCCCTCTGGCCCCTTGTAGCAAGTTTTGGGACAATCCCCCACCCTTCCCATTTTTGACTTTTTCGACACTACCGGCCCTGTCGTTTTTTTCAATTTTTGGCCGCTTTGGAAAATCCTTCACAATTTTCACACAATGCCCTCACGGTGCTTGATTTTACAAATTTTTCATTCAGGCCGCCCCTCTGGCCCCTTGTAGCAAGTTTTGGGACAATCCCCCACCCTTCCCATTTTTGACTTTTTCGACACTACCGGCCCTGTCATTTTTTTCCATTTTTGGCCGCTTTGGAAAATCCTTCACAATTTTCACACAATGCCCTCACGGTGCTTGATTTTACACATTTTTCATTCAGGCCGCCCCTCTGGCCCCTTGTAGCAAGTTTTGGGACAATCCCCCACCCTTCCCATTTTTGACTTTTTCGACACTACCGGCCCTGTCATTTTTTTCAATTTTTGGCCGCTTTGGAAAATCCTTGACAATTTTCACACAATGCCCTCACGGTGCTTGATTTTACACATTTTTCATTCAGGCCGCCCCTCTGGCCCCTTGTAGCAAGTTTTGGGACAATCCCCTACCCTTCCCTATTTTTGACTTTTTCGACACTACCGGCCCTGTCATTCTTTAAAATTTTTGCCCGCTTTGGAAAATCCTTGACAATTTTCACACAATGCCTTCACGGTGCTTGATTTTACACATTTTTCATTCAGACCGCCCCTCTGGCCCCTTGTAGCAAGTTTTGGGACAATCCCCCACCCTTCCCATTTTTGACTTTTTCGACACTACCGGCCCTTTCGTTTTTTTCAATTTTTGCCCGCTTTGGAAAATCCTTCACAATTTTCACACAATGCCCTCACGGTGCTTGATTTTACACATTTTTCATTCAGGCCGCCCCTCTGGCCCCTTGTAGCAAGTTTTGGGACAATCCCCCACCCTTCCCATTTTTGACTTTTTCGACACTACCGGCCCTGTCGTTTTTTTCAATTTTTGCCGCTTTTGAAAATCCTTGACAATTTTCACACAATGCCTTCACGGTGCTTGATTTTACACATTTTTCATTCAGGCCGCCCCTCTGGCCCCTTGTAGCAAGTTTTGGGACAATCCCCCACCCTTCCCATTTTTGACTTTTTCGACACTACCGGCCCTGTCATTTTTTTCAATTTTTGGCCGCTTTGGAAAATCCTTCATAATTTTCACACAATGCCCTCACGGTGCTTGATTTTACAAATTTTTCATTCAGGCCGCCCCTCTGGCCCCTTGTAGCAAGTTTTGGGACAATCCCCCACCCTTCCCATTTTTGACTTTTTCGACACTACCGGCCCTGTCGTTTTTTTCAATTTTTGGCCGCTTTGGAAAATCCTTCACAATTTTCACACAATGCCCTCACGGTGCTTGATATTACACATTTTTCATTCAGGCCGCCCCTCTGGCCCCTTGTAGCAAGTTTTGGGACAATCCCCCACCCTTCCCATTTTTGACTTTTTCGACACTACCGGCCCTGTAATTTTTTTCCATTTTTGGCCGCTTTGGAAAATCCTTCACAATTTTCACACAATGCCTTCACAGTGCTTGATTTTACACACTTTTAATTCAGGCCGCCCCTCTGGCCCCTTGTAGCAAGTTTTGGGACAATCCCCCACCCTTCCTATTTTTGACTTTTTCGACACTACCGGCCCTGTCATTTTTTTCAATTTTTGGCCGCTTTGGAAAATCCTTGACAATTTTCACACAATGCCCTCACGGTGCTTGATTTTACACATTTTTCATTCAGGCCGCCCCTCTGGCCCCTTGTAGCAAGTTTTGGGACAATCCCCTACCCTTCCCCATTTTTGACTTTTTCGACACTACCGGCCCTGTCATTCTTTAAAATTTTTGCCCGCTTTGGAAAATCCTTGACAATTTTCACACAATGCCTTCACGGTGCTTGATTTTACACATTTTTCATTCAGGCCGCCCCTCTGGCCCCTTGTAGCAAGTTTTGGGACAATCCCCCACCCTTCCCATTTTTGACTTTTTCGACACTACCGGCCCTGTCGTTTTTTTCAATTTTTGGCCGCTTTGGAAAATCCTTCACAATTTTCACACAATGCCCTCACGGTGCTTGATTTTACAAATTTTTCATTCAGGCCGCCCCTCTGGCCCCTTGTAGCAAGTTTTGGGACAATCCCCCACCCTTCCCATTTTTGACTTTTTCGACACTACCGGCCCTGTCATTTTTTTCCATTTTTGGCCGCTTTGGAAAATCCTTCACAATTTTCACACAATGCCCTCACGGTGCTTGATTTTACACATTTTTCATTCAGGCCGCCCCTCTGGCCCCTTGTAGCAAGTTTTGGGACAATCCCCCACCCTTCCCATTTTTGACTTTTTCGACACTACCGGCCCTGTCATTTTTTTCAATTTTTGGCCGCTTTGGAAAATCCTTGACAATTTTCACACAATGCCCTCACGGTGCTTGATTTTACACATTTTTCATTCAGGCCGCCCCTCTGGCCCCTTGTAGCAAGTTTTGGGACAATCCCCTACCCTTCCCTATTTTTGACTTTTTCGACACTACCGGCCCTGTCATTCTTTAAAATTTTTGCCCGCTTTGGAAAATCCTTGACAATTTTCACACAATGCCTTCACGGTGCTTGATTTTACACATTTTTCATTCAGACCGCCCCTCTGGCCCCTTGTAGCAAGTTTTGGGACAATCCCCCACCCTTCCCATTTTTGACTTTTTCGACACTACCGGCCCTGTCGTTTTTTTCAATTTTTGCCCGCTTTGGAAAATCCTTCACAATTTTCACACAATGCCCTCACGGTGCTTGATTTTACACATTTTTCATTCAGGCCGCCCCTCTGGCCCCTTGTAGCAAGTTTTGGGACAATCCCCCACCCTTCCCATTTTTGACTTTTTCGACACTACCGGCCCTGTCATTTTTTTCCATTTTTGGCCGCTTTGGAAAATCCTTCACAATTTTCACACAATGCCCTCACGGTGCTTGATTTTACACATTTTTCATTCAGGCCGCCCCTCTGGCCCCTTGTAGCAAGTTTTGGGACAATCCCCCACCCTTCCCATTTTTGACTTTTTCGACACTACCGGCCCTGTCATTTTTTTCAATTTTTGCCCGCTTTGGAAAATCCTTGACAATTTTCACACAATGCCTTCACAGTGCTTGATTTTACACATCTTTAATTCAGGCCGCCCCTCTGGCCCCTTGTAGCAAGTTTTGGGACAATCCCCCACCCTTCCCATTTTTGACTTTTTCGACACTACCGACCCTGTCATTTTTTTCAATTTTTGCCCGCTTTGGAAAATCCTTCACAATTTTCACACAATGCCCTCACGGTGCTTGATTTTACACATTTTTCATTCAGGCCGCCCCTCTGGCCCCTTGTAGCAAGTTTTGGGACAATCCCCCACCCTTCCCATTTTTGACTTTTTCGACACTACCGGCCCTGTCATTTTTTCAATTTTTGGCCGCTTTGGAAAATCCTTCATAATTTTCACACAATGCCCTCACGGTGCTTGATTTTACACTCTTTTAATTCAGGCCGCCCCTCTGGCCCCTTGTAGCAAGTTTTGGGACAATCCCCCACCCTTCCCATTTTTGACTTTTTCGACACTACCGACCCTGTCATTTTTTTCAATTTTTGCCCGCTTTGGAAAATCCTTGACAATTTTCACACAATGCCTTCACGGTCCTTGATTTTACACATTTTTCATTCAGGCCGCCCCTCTGGCCCCTTGTAGCAAGTTTTTTTTTTTTTTGTAAATTATTTTTATTGGTTTTCCTTTTAAATTCATTATATACAATGACAATATCAATGTATAGAATGTCTAACAAATGACAACATTAGAATCAGGAGACCAAAAAAGCATAACTCATTAACAATCAGTTGTGTAAGTTCTGGGTCAAATTCTGGGCTTGAATACAGTTACACACGTACACACACTCATACAAGGACACAATACAAGACACAACATGGAAAAGAAAAAACAATACTAAACAAAACAAAAACAAAAACAAAGAGGCCTTTGAGAATGACATAATCCTATAGGAAGTCTACATTAAATGTTATTTCCACTTAGTATAGCACACACTACATACATCTAGAGAAGTGTACATACAAATTACAGATTGGCAGAGGGGAACTGAATTGATTTTAAATGATCAAGAAAAGGATTCCAAATTTTGTAGAATTTAGTGGTGGAACCTTGTAGTGTAGCCCTCATCTTCTCCAGCTTGGAGTAGGACAATAGATCTCTCAGCCAGTGGTAAATTGTGGGAGGGGTAGAGGATTTCCACCTGAGTAGGATCAATCTCCTAGCCAAAAGGGTAGCAAATGCTATAAAGTCAGCCTTGAATTTAGGCACCACTAGGGTAGAGGGCAGCACTCCAAACAGTATAGTTATTGGGATAGGATCAGAGGGCACATTTAATATAAAAGATAAGGTATTGAAAATTTCGGTCCAAAAGTTATGGAGAGTTGGGCAAGTTAAAAACATGTGTATTAAGGTGGCTGGAGCCTGCTGGCATCGATCACAGAGGGGGTTTATTTGAGGGAAAATCTTAGAGAGCTTCTCCTTACTCCAGTGAATGCGATGGAGAATTTTAAATTGTATTAGACCATGTTTGGCACAAAAAGAGGAGGAATGGACACGGTATAATATTTTCTCCCATATATCCTCATCTAACACTCCCAGATCTTGTTCCCAGAGTGTCTTAACAGAAGACAAGGAGTGATTATATTCAGAAAAGATTCTACCATACATATATGAGATGAAACCTTTCTCTCTAAAAACTGGTTCTAAAAATATGTCTAGTTTTGTATCTTGTGGTTTTGAGGGGAAATTAGGAATTTCAGTTTGAACAAAGCTTCGGATCTGTAAATATTGGAAAAAGTTACTTTTTTTCAAAGAAAATTTTACTGTCAGCTGCTGAAATGAGGCAAAGGTTCCTCCTATGTACAAATCACTGAAAGAAGTGATACCCGCCTGCACCCATGCAGAGAAGGCCTTGTCCATCAATGATGGGGGGAATGAATGGTTTTGTCTAATAGGAGCATGTAGTAAGGAAGGAAGGATGCCAAAATTAAGTTTGAATTGTCTCCAGATTTTGAGAGTTGTCCTAACCACTATGTTCTTTGTGTATCGTATAGTAGGAGAGTTTCCTGGAGAGTATAAGAGTGCCGAAAGAGAGGATGGTTTACAAGAAGCCGCTTCAATACTAAGCCAGGCAGCAGTGTGTTCTGGATCGGTGGCTTGCAGCCAATAGTGCATCACACGCAGATGAGTAGCCCAATAGTAATACTGGAAGTTGGGTAGAGCAAGACCACCAAGACACTTTGGTCTTTCTAAGTATGCTTTGCGAAGTCTTGGAGGCCGTCCCTGCCATAGGAATTCTGATATCAACCTGTCTAGTTTACGGAAGAATGCTTTTGTTAAGTAGACTGGTAGACATTGAAAGAGATAAGAAAATTTTGGTAAAATATTCATTTTAATAGAGTTTACACGTCCAGCTACAGATAGGGGAAGTAGAGACCAGCGCTTTAGATCTTGTTTGGTTCTATTAAGCAAAGGTTCAAAGTTGGCTCTAAAGAGGTTTTCAAAGGAATCTGTAATTTGAATGCCCAGGTATGTGAACTTATTAGAAACAACTTTAAATGGCACATTTTGTGATGGGAAGTTGTGCCCAGCTGCATTCAAAGGGAATAGCTCACTTTTGTCATAGTTGACCTTATAGCCTGAAATTTTCCCAAAGGCCTCCAGAGTGGAAAGTACATTTGGCAGTGACAAACTGAGGTTGGAGAGAAAAAGAAGCAGATCATCTGCATACAGTGCTACTTTTTGCTCAGCCTCACCCCTTAAGATTCCAGAGATTTGTGGATGGGAACGTAAAGCTATAGAAAGGGGCTCAATGGAGATTGCAAAAAGTAAAGGAGATAAAGGGCAGCCCTGCCTGGTACCACGCTGGAGACTAAAGTATTCAGAGTTTATACTATTAGTTCTGACAGAGGCAGAGGGGGGGGTATATAAAAGCCTCACCCAGGAAATGAATTTTTCACAGAACCCAAACTGTCTTAGTGTATAGAAAAGGTACTCCCACTCCACTCGGTCGAAGGCCTTCTCTGCATCCAGGGACACAACAGCCTCCGAACAAGTGGGTGAAGAGGGGGTATACATAATATTAAATAAACGTCTGATATTGAAAAAGGAGTGTCTATTTTTGATAAATCCAGTTTGGTCAGTAGATATTAACAAAGGCAGGATCGAGTCTAAACGCATAGCCAACACCTTAGCTAATAATTTAGCGTCCACATTAATCAATGAAATTGGCCTATATGAGCTGCAGAGAAGCGGGTCTTTGTTCTTTTTTAATATTAAGGAGATAGATGTTTGCCGCAGAGTAGGGGGTAAGCTATTGGTAGTAAAAGACTCATTGAGCATGTCAAGCAAGAGGGGGGCCAGTTGATCTGAAAATTTCTTATAGAATTCAATGGGGTAGCCATCTGGGCCAGGACATTTGCCACTTTGCATAGCACAGATTGCTCTAAAAATCTCCTCTAATGTGATTGGTTGTTCCAAGCCTGATGCTGAGGCTGTATCTAAGCCTGGTATGGAAAGGTTTCTGAAAAAAGAGTCCAACTCTGACAGCCCACTTTGATTCTCAGAGGTGTACAAATGACTGTAGAAGTTTTTGAATTGATCATTTATTAATTGTGGATCAGTTGTAGTGCCTGTGTGTGTGTTTATTTTTAAAATTTGGTGAGCTGAGGATTTTTGGCGCAGTTGGTGGGCTAGCAGCTTGCTGGACTTATCGCCTTGCTCATACTGAGCATATCTACATTTAAAAAGTAGATCTTCAGCTAGAGTGCTTGACAAGTTATCAAATTCAGCTTGTAATAGAAGTCTCTCTTTATATGCGTCTGGGGAAGGAGAAGAGGCGTAATTTTGGTCAAGTTGTGAGATTTGAGACATTAGATCTGCCATTCTCCTTTCCCTCACTCTTTTCTCATAGCTTGCATATGAGATCAGTAGACCCCTGGTGTACGCTTTAAATGTTTCCCACAGAGTAGAGGGGGAAGTGTCCTCAGTTTTATTTATCTTAATAAACACATCAATTTGAGTGGACATGAATTTTACAAAGTCATCATCTGACAGTAGCCGGGTGTTAAAACGCCACGGCGGACGTGGCTTTATATGACCTTTCCAGTTAAGTTCCAATGTCACAGGGCCATGATCAGAAATAACTATGGGGTTATAGGTGCAGGAATGCACAGCAGGGAGGAGTCGATTATCTAACAAAAAATAATCTATACGTGTGAAAGTATGGTGCATATTTGAGAAAAAAGAATAGGCTCTGCTTGTTGGGTTCAGAAAACGCCAGACATCAGATACAGCAAATTCTTTTAGAAAAGACTTAATTAGTTTAGCTGATTTTGTTTGAGGCTTCATATTCATAGAAGAGCGGTCTAAAGAAGGATTTAGCCAGCAGTTGAAGTCACCTCCCAAAATGAGGCAATGAGATTGCATATCTTGGAAAGAAGACAAAAAGGATTTGAAAAAATTTTCATCGTCCCGATTGGGGGCATAGACATTGGCTAAGATCACTGGGTTGTTATAGAGGTGACCTGTTACTATGACATATCTTCCATTTTTATCTAGTTTGGTATTTGATAAAGTAAATGGCACAGATTTGTGTATGAGAATTGCAGTTCCCCTTGCCTTACAGCTGAAGTGTGAGTGATACATCTGACCAACCCATCGTTTATGCAACAAAGAGTGATTATCTGTTTTCAGGTGTGTTTCTTGTAGGAAAGCAATATGAGTCCCCATACTTTGAAGGTGGTGAAGAACTTTGCTTCTCTTGACAGGTTGATTCAGTCCCTTTACATTCCAGCTAGTAAATTTGAGTGTGTGTCCACCAAATTGGAGAGTGGGATTAGGACTGTTTTGAGATATCATAGTACATCAAGAGGGGAAGATAAAGCAGCAACTGTGTGATACAATAGCAAGTGAAATCTCACAGGATTGTCAGGAGCTATTTTTGTATATATCAGAAGGCCCACATAGACAAAAAAGACCAAAAAACAACACAACTGGTAAAACATGTATACAAAGAGACAAACCACTAACTGCTGAAGCGCCATCCCGAACATGGCGCGCGCACCTACACTCCCTAAGGAACACAACATCAAACTCCGAAGAAAACTTGATATTAACTCACTCCTCGCCCACCGGGCCAAGTGCTATAAATGCATCAAATGTAAAGGTTACAAAAAGCACAGTGTTTCTAATTCACATTAGCATAATAAACATAAAAAGAAAGAAGAATGCTCGTAAAACTTAGATAAATGAGGGCTATTCAAATAGATGATTAGGCTATCGTTAACAGATTGACACCTTTGACATGCTACAACAGCTCCTGAAAAGTAGCCAAGGTACAAAAGTATTTCCACAGTAGAACATAGCCTACAGCAATTGTATACTAGCTTACTCTGCTGGTTCACGCACTGCAGTGTTGACAAAGGTCATTGCAGCATCCGGATCGATGAATTTGTGAACCTCACCTGAAGGCATCGTTATTTTCAGTTCAGCCGGGAAGAAAAGTCCGAATTTGATTGAAGGATGCTCATGTAGAATCTTCTTTACCGACACGAATGCTGCACGCCTCCTCGCAACCTCCGCCGTGAAGTCAGGAAAGATAGATAGCCTGCAACCATTGCGTGATAGTGGAGATGCCTGAGCTGCTCGTCGGAGAATCTGGTCACGGACGTGGTAGTAATGGACTCTGATGACAAACGCTCGCGGTGGCTTTCCCTTGTTCGGCTTTGAACGGAGAGAACGATGTGCCCTGTCAAGCAGAGGCTTCTCCTCCAACTCCAGCAAATCCTGAAGTAGTTGAGCCATGAATTCAGTTGGACGAGACCCTTCATCTCCCTCAGGTATGCCCAGTATGCGAAGGTTGTGTCTTCTCTGCCTGCCCTCCAGATCATTGCATTTTGTTTTAAGTGCACAGACTTCTGCGGATAACTCGCTAAGTTTGGACTCCATGCTAGCGACAGTGTCGCTATGTGTTGTGGCAAAGCACTCCAGCTCATGAATAGTGGTGCTATGCTTATCCACTGTAGCCTGCAAGCCAGACAAGGAGTTTTTAAGTTCCTCTTTCACCGCTGTTATTTCGGTACGGAGATTGCTGGATAGCAAGTCCACTTTAGAATCAATTTTGCCACATATATCAGCTTTTAGAGCTTGCAAGGCGTCCGTGAATTTAGAGGCACTCAGTGTGTCTACCTCGATGCTAGTCACTTCACCATTGCCAGCGTTACCTTTAGCCATGCTTGCTGGCGTGGGAGGAGTATTGCTAGTCTTCGAAGCCTCACGTCTGGCTCGAGAATCAGGCATTTTCAGTCAGGATACGATATAAATGTCAACTTAAAGTTGTAAAAGAATAGTATGAAAGGTATTTCGCAAAATATTTGTTACACTGTGTTCTATATAAAAATAAATGATGCACTTGGCAGGAGCTCACGGAAAACACGTCTACTCCATGCGTGCGCACTAGCGCCCCCCCCTTGTAGCAAGTTTTGGGACAATCCCCCACCCTTCCCATTTTTGACTTTTTCGACACTACCAGCCCTGTCATTTTTTTTCAATTTTTACCCCTATGGAAAATCCTTCACAATTTTCACACAATGCCTTCACGGTGCTTGATTTTACACATTTTTCAATCAACCCGCCCCTCTGGCCCCTTGTAGCAAGTTTTGGGACAATCCCCCACCCTTCCCATTTTTGACTTTTTCGACACTACCGACCCTGTCATTTTTTTCAATTTTTGGCCGCTTTGGAAAATCCTTCACAATTTTCACACAATGCCCTCACGGTGCTTGATTTTACACATTTTTCATTCAGGCCGCCCCTCTGGCCCCTTGTAGCAAGTTTTGGGACAATCCCCCACCCTTGTTATTTTTGACTTTTTCGACACTACCGGCCCTGTCGTTTTTTTCAATTTTTGCCCGCTTTGGAAAATCCTTGACAATTTTCACACAATGCCTTCACGGTGCTTGATTTTACACATTTTTCATTCAGGCCGCCCCTCTGGCCCCTTGTAGCAAGTTTTGGGACAATCCCCCACCCTTCCCATTTTTGACTTTTTCGACACTACCGGCCCTGTCGTTTTTTTCAATTTTTGGCCGCTTTGGAAAATCCTTCATAATTTTCACACAATGCCCTCACGGTGCTTGATTTTACAAATTTTTCATTCAGGCCGCCCCTCTGGCCCCTTGTAGCAAGTTTTGGGACAATCCCCCACCCTTCCCATTTTTGACTTTTTCGACACTACCGGCCCTGTCGTTTTTTTCAATTTTTGGCCGCTTTGGAAAATCCTTCACAATTTTCACACAATGCCCTCACGGTGCTTGATATTACACATTTTTCATTCAGGCCGCCCCTCTGGCCCCTTGTAGCAAGTTTTGGGACAATCCCCCACCCTTCCCATTTTTGACTTTTTCGACACTACCGGCCCTGTAATTTTTTTCCATTTTTGGCCGCTTTGGAAAATCCTTCACAATTTTCAGACAATGCCCTCACGGTGCTTGATTTTACACATTTTTCATTCAGGCCGCCCCTCTGGCCCCTTGTAGCAAGTTTTGGGACAATCCCCCACCCTTCCCATTTTTGACTTTTTCGACACTACCGGCCCTGTCATTTTTTTCAATTTTTGCCCGCTTTGGAAAATCCTTCACAATTTTCACACAATGCCTTCACAGTGCTTGATTTTACACACTTTTAATTCAGGCCGCCCCTCTGGCCCCTTGTAGCAAGTTTTGGGACAATCCCCCACCCTTCCTATTTTTGACTTTTTCGACACTACCGGCCCTGTCATTTTTTTCAATTTTTGGCCGCTTTGGAAAATCCTTGACAATTTTCACACAATGCCCTCACGGTGCTTGATTTTACACATTTTTCATTCAGGCCGCCCCTCTGGCCCCTTGTAGCAAGTTTTGGGACAATCCCCTACCCTTCCCCATTTTTGACTTTTTCGACACTACCGGCCCTGTCATTCTTTAAAATTTTTGCCCGCTTTGGAAAATCCTTGACAATTTTCACACAATGCCTTCACGGTGCTTGATTTTACACATTTTTCATTCAGGCCGCCCCTCTGGCCCCTTGTAGCAAGTTTTGGGACAATCCCCCACCCTTCCCATTTTTGACTTTTTCGACACTACCGGCCCTGTCGTTTTTTTCAATTTTTGCCCGCTTTGGAAAATCCTTCACAATTTTCACACAATGCCCTCACGGTGCTTGATTTTACACATTTTTCATTCAGGCCGCCCCTCTGGCCCCTTGTAGCAAGTTTTGGGACAATCCCCCACCCTTCCCATTTTTGACTTTTTCGACACTACCGGCCCTGTCATTTTTTTCCATTTTTGGCCGCTTTGGAAAATCCTTCACAATTTTCACACAATGCCCTCACGGTGCTTGATTTTACACATTTTTCATTCAGGCCGCCCCTCTGGCCCCTTGTAGCAAGTTTTGGGACAATCCCCCACCCTTCCCATTTTTGACTTTTTCGACACTACCGGCCCTGTCATTTTTTTCAATTTTTGGCCGCTTTGGAAAATCCTTGACAATTTTCACACAATGCCCTCACGGTGCTTGATTTTACACATTTTTCATTCAGGCCGCCCCTCTGGCCCCTTGTAGCAAGTTTTGGGACAATCCCCTACCCTTCCCTATTTTTGACTTTTTCGACACTACCGGCCCTGTCATTCTTTAAAATTTTTGCCCGCTTTGGAAAATCCTTGACAATTTTCACACAATGCCTTCACGGTGCTTGATTTTACACATTTTTCATTCAGACCGCCCCTCTGGCCCCTTGTAGCAAGTTTTGGGACAATCCCCCACCCTTCCCATTTTTGACTTTTTCGACACTACCGGCCCTTTCGTTTTTTTCAATTTTTGCCCGCTTTGGAAAATCCTTCACAATTTTCACACAATGCCCTCACGGTGCTTGATTTTACACATTTTTCATTCAGGCCGCCCCTTTGGCCCCTTGTAGCAAGTTTTGGGACAATCCCCCACCCTTCCTATTTTTGACTTTTTCGACACTACCGGCCCTGTCATTTTTTTCAATTTTTGCCCCCTATGGAAAATCCTTCACAATTTTCACACAATGTCTTCACGGTGCTTGATATTACGCATTTTTCATTCAGGCCGCCCCTCTGGCCCCTTGTAGTAAGTTTTGGGACAATCCCCCACCCTTCCCATTTTTGACTTTTTCGACACTACCGGCCCTGTCGTTTTTTTCAATTTTTGCCCGCTTTGGAAAATCCTTCACAATTTTCACACAATGCCCTCACGGTGCTTGATTTTACACATTTTTCATTCAGGCCGCCCCTCTGGCCCCTTGTAGCAAGTTTTGGGACAATCCCCCACCCTTCCCATTTTTGACTTTTTCGACACTACCGGCCCTGTCATTTTTTTCCATTTTTGGCCGCTTTGGAAAATCCTTCACAATTTTCACACAATGCCCTCACGGTGCTTGATTTTACACATTTTTCATTCAGGCCGCCCCTCTGGCCCCTTGTAGCAAGTTTTGGGACAATCCCCCACCCTTCCCATTTTTGACTTTTTCGACACTACCGGCCCTGTCATTTTTTTCAATTTTTGCCCGCTTTGGAAAATCCTTGACAATTTTCACACAATGCCTTCACAGTGCTTGATTTTACACATCTTTAATTCAGGCCGCCCCTCTGGCCCCTTGTAGCAAGTTTTGGGACAATCCCCCACCCTTCCCATTTTTGACTTTTTCGACACTACCGACCCTGTCATTTTTTTCAATTTTTGCCCGCTTTGGAAAATCCTTCACAATTTTCACACAATGCCCTCACGGTGCTTGATTTTACACATTTTTCATTCAGGCCGCCCCTCTGGCCCCTTGTAGCAAGTTTTGGGACAATCCCCCACCCTTCCCATTTTTGACTTTTTCGACACTACCGGCCCTGTCATTTTTTCAATTTTTGGCCGCTTTGGAAAATCCTTCATAATTTTCACACAATGCCCTCACGGTGCTTGATTTTACACATTTTTCATTCAGGCCGCCCCTCTGGCCCCTTGTAGCAAGTTTTGGGACAATCCCCCACCCTTCCCATTTTTGACTTTTTCGACACTACCGGCCCTGTCATTTTTTTAATTTTTGGCCGCTTTGGAAAATCCTTCATAATTTTCACACAATGCCCTCACGGTGCTTGATTTTACACTCTTTTAATTCAGGCCGCCCCTCTGGCCCCTTGTAGCAAGTTTTGGGACAATCCCCCACCCTTCCCATTTTTGACTTTTTCGACACTACCGACCCTGTCATTTTTTTCAATTTTTGCCCGCTTTGGAAAATCCTTGACAATTTTCACACAATGCCTTCACGGTCCTTGATTTTACACATTTTTCATTCAGGCCGCCCCTCTGGCCCCTTGTAGCAAGTTTTGGGACAATCCCCCACCCTTCCCATTTTTGACTTTTTCGACACTACCAGCCCTGTCATTTTTTTTCAATTTTTACCCCTATGGAAAATCCTTCACAATTTTCACACAATGCCTTCACGGTGCTTGATTTTACACATTTTTCAATCAACCCGCCCCTCTGGCCCCTTGTAGCAAGTTTTGGGACAATCCCCCACCCTTCCCATTTTTGACTTTTTCGACACTACCGACCCTGTCATTTTTTTCAATTTTTGGCCGCTTTGGAAAATCCTTCACAATTTTCACACAATGCCCTCACGGTGCTTGATTTTACACATTTTTCATTCAGGCCGCCCCTCTGGCCCCTTGTAGCAAGTTTTGGGACAATCCCCCACCCTTGTTATTTTTGACTTTTTCGACACTACCGGCCCTGTCGTTTTTTTCAATTTTTGCCCGCTTTGGAAAATCCTTGACAATTTTCACACAATGCCTTCACGGTGCTTGATTTTACACATTTTTCATTCAGGCCGCCCCTCTGGCCCCTTGTAGCAAGTTTTGGGACAATCCCCCACCCTTCCCATTTTTGACTTTTTCGACACTACCGGCCCTGTCGTTTTTTTCAATTTTTGGCCGCTTTGGAAAATCCTTCATAATTTTCACACAATGCCCTCACGGTGCTTGATTTTACAAATTTTTCATTCAGGCCGCCCCTCTGGCCCCTTGTAGCAAGTTTTGGGACAATCCCCCACCCTTCCCATTTTTGACTTTTTCGACACTACCGGCCCTGTCGTTTTTTTCAATTTTTGGCCGCTTTGGAAAATCCTTCACAATTTTCACACAATGCCCTCACGGTGCTTGATATTACACATTTTTCATTCAGGCCGCCCCTCTGGCCCCTTGTAGCAAGTTTTGGGACAATCCCCCACCCTTCCCATTTTTGACTTTTTCGACACTACCGGCCCTGTAATTTTTTTCCATTTTTGGCCGCTTTGGAAAATCCTTCACAATTTTCAGACAATGCCCTCACGGTGCTTGATTTTACACATTTTTCATTCAGGCCGCCCCTCTGGCCCCTTGTAGCAAGTTTTGGGACAATCCCCCACCCTTCCCATTTTTGACTTTTTCGACACTACCGGCCCTGTCATTTTTTTCAATTTTTGCCCGCTTTGGAAAATCCTTCACAATTTTCACACAATGCCTTCACAGTGCTTGATTTTACACACTTTTAATTCAGGCCGCCCCTCTGGCCCCTTGTAGCAAGTTTTGGGACAATCCCCCACCCTTCCTATTTTTGACTTTTTCGACACTACCGGCCCTGTCATTTTTTTCAATTTTTGGCCGCTTTGGAAAATCCTTGACAATTTTCACACAATGCCCTCACGGTGCTTGATTTTACACATTTTTCATTCAGGCCGCCCCTCTGGCCCCTTGTAGCAAGTTTTGGGACAATCCCCTACCCTTCCCCATTTTTGACTTTTTCGACACTACCGGCCCTGTCATTCTTTAAAATTTTTGCCCGCTTTGGAAAATCCTTGACAATTTTCACACAATGCCTTCACGGTGCTTGATTTTACACATTTTTCATTCAGGCCGCCCCTCTGGCCCCTTGTAGCAAGTTTTGGGACAATCCCCCACCCTTCCTATTTTTGACTTTTCGACACTACCGGCCCTGTCATTTTTTTCAATTTTTGCCCCCTATGGAAAATCCTTCACAATTTTCACACAATGTCTTCACGGTGCTTGATTTTACACATTTTTCATTCAGGCCGCCCCTCTGGCCCCTTGTAGCAAGTTTTGGGACAATCCCCCACCCTTCCCATTTTTGACTTTTTCGACACTACCGGCCCTGTCGTTTTTTTCAATTTTTGGCCGCTTTGGAAAATCCTTCACAATTTTCACACAATGCCCTCACTGTGCTTGATTTTACAAATTTTTCATTCAGGCCGCCCCTCTGGCCCCTTGTAGCAAGTTTTGGGACAATCCCCCACCCTTCCCATTTTTGACTTTTTCGACACTACCGGCCCTGTCATTTTTTTCCATTTTTGGCCGCTTTGGAAAATCCTTCACAATTTTCACACAATGCCCTCACGGTGCTTGATTTTACACATTTTTCATTCAGGCCGCCCCTCTGGCCCCTTGTAGCAAGTTTTGGGACAATCCCCCACCCTTCCCATTTTTGACTTTTTCGACACTACCAGCCCTGTCATTTTTTTCAATTTTTACCCCTATGGAAAATCCTTCACAATTTTCACACAATGCCTTCACGGTGCTTGATTTTACACATTTTTCAATCAGCCCGCCCCTCTGGCCCCTTGTAGCAAGTTTTGGGACAATCCCCCACCCTTCCCATTTTTGACTTTTTCGACACTACCGGCCCTGTCATTTTTTTCAATTTTTGCCCGCTTTGGAAAATCCTTCACAATTTTCACACAATGCCTTCACAGTGCTTGATTTTACACACTTTTAATTCAGGCCGCCCCTCTGGCCCCTTGTAGCAAGTTTTGGGACAATCCCCCACCCTTCCCATTTTTGACTTTTTCGACACTACCGGCCCTGTCGTTTTTTTTCAATTTTTGCCCGCTTTGGAAAATCCTTCACAATTTTCACACAATGCCCTCACGGTGCTTGATTTTACACATTTTTCATTCAGGCCGCCCCTCTGGCCCCTTGTAGCAAGTTTTGGGACAATCCCCCACCCTTCCCATTTTTGACTTTTTCGACACTACCGGCCCTGTCATTTTTTTCCATTTTTGGCCGCTTTGGAAAATCCTTCACAATTTTCACACAATGCCCTCACGGTGCTTGATTTTACACATTTTTCATTCAGGCCGCCCCTCTGGCCCCTTGTAGCAAGTTTTGGGACAATCCCCCACCCTTCCCATTTTTGACTTTTTCGACACTACCGGCCCTGTCATTTTTTTCAATTTTTGGCCGCTTTGGAAAATCCTTGACAATTTTCACACAATGCCCTCACGGTGCTTGATTTTACACATTTTTCATTCAGGCCGCCCCTCTGGCCCCTTGTAGCAAGTTTTGGGACAATCCCCTACCCTTCCCTATTTTTGACTTTTTCGACACTACCGGCCCTGTCATTCTTTAAAATTTTTGCCCGCTTTGGAAAATCCTTGACAATTTTCACACAATGCCTTCACGGTGCTTGATTTTACACATTTTTCATTCAGACCGCCCCTCTGGCCCCTTGTAGCAAGTTTTGGGACAATCCCCCACCCTTCCCATTTTTGACTTTTTCGACACTACCGGCCCTGTCGTTTTTTTCAATTTTTGCCCGCTTTGGAAAATCCTTCACAATTTTCACACAGTGCCCTCACGGTGCTTGATTTTACACATTTTTCATTCAGGCCGCCCCTTTGGCCCCTTGTAGCAAGTTTTGGGACAATCCCCCACCCTTCCTATTTTTGACTTTTTCGACACTACCGGCCCTGTCATTTTTTTCAATTTTTGCCCCCTATGGAAAATCCTTCACAATTTTCACACAATGTCTTCACGGTGCTTGATATTATGCATTTTTCATTCAGGCCGCCCCTCTGGCCCCTTGTAGTAAGTTTTGGGACAATCCCCCACCCTTCCCATTTTTGACTTTTTCGACACTACCGGCCCTGTCGTTTTTTTCCATTTTTGCCCGCTTTGGAAAATCCTTCACAATTTTCACACAATGCCCTCACGGTGCTTGATTTTACACATTTTTCATTCAGGCCGCCCCTCTGGCCCCTTGTAGCAAGTTTTGGGACAATCCCCCACCCTTCCCATTTTTGACTTTTTCGACACTACCGGCCCTGTCATTTTTTTCCATTTTTGGCCGCTTTGGAAAATCCTTCACAATTTTCACACAATGCCCTCACGGTGCTTGATTTTACACATTTTTCATTCAGGCCGCCCCTTTGGCCCCTTGTAGCAAGTTTTGGGACAATCCCCCACCCTTCCTATTTTTGACTTTTTCGACACTACCGGCCCTGTCATTTTTTTCAATTTTTGCCCCCTATGGAAAATCCTTCACAATTTTCACACAATGTCTTCACGGTGCTTGATATTACGCATTTTTCATTCAGGCCGCCCCTCTGGCCCCTTGTAGTAAGTTTTGGGACAATCCCCCACCCTTCCCATTTTTGACTTTTTCGACACTACCGGCCCTGTCGTTTTTTTCAATTTTTGCCCGCTTTGGAAAATCCTTCACAATTTTCACACAATGCCCTCACGGTGCTTGATTTTACACATTTTTCATTCAGGCCGCCCCTCTGGCCCCTTGTAGCAAGTTTTGGGACAATCCCCCACCCTTCCCATTTTTGACTTTTTCGACACTACCGGCCCTGTCATTTTTTTCCATTTTTGGCCGCTTTGGAAAATCCTTCACAATTTTCACACAATGCCCTCACGGTGCTTGATTTTACACATTTTTCATTCAGGCCGCCCCTCTGGCCCCTTGTAGCAAGTTTTGGGACAATCCCCCACCCTTCCCATTTTTGACTTTTTCAACACTACCGGCCCTGTCATTTTATTCAATTTTTGCCCGCTTTGGAAAATCCTTGACAAATTTTCACACAATGCCTTCACGGTGCTTGATTTTACACATTTTTCATTCAGGCCGCCCCTCTGGCCCCTTGTAGCAAGTTTTGGGACAATCCCCCACCCTTCCCATTTTTGACTTTTTCGACACTACCGGCCCTGTCATTTTTTTCAATTTTTGCCCGCTTTGGAAAATCCTTGACAATTTTCACACAATGCCTTCACAGTGCTTGATTTTACACATCTTTAATTCAGGCCGCCCCTCTGGCCCCTTGTAGCAAGTTTTGGGACAATCCCCCACCCTTCCCATTTTTGACTTTTTCGACACTACCGACCCTGTCATTTTTTTCAATTTTTGCCCGCTTTGGAAAATCCTTCACAATTTTCACACAATGCCCTCACGGTGCTTGATTTTACACATTTTTCATTCAGGCCGCCCCTCTGGCCCCTTGTAGCAAGTTTTGGGACAATCCCCCACCCTTCCCATTTTTTACTTTTTCGACACTACCGGCCCTGTCGTTTTTTTCAATTTTTGGCCGCTTTGGAAAATCCTTCATAATTTTCACACAATGCCCTCACGGTGCTTGATTTTACACATTTTTCATTCAGGCCGCCCCTCTGGCCCCTTGTAGCAAGTTTTGGGACAATCCCCCACCCTTCCTATTTTTGACTTTTTCGACACTACCGGCCCTGTCATTTTTTTCCATTTTTGCCCGCTTTGGAAAATCCTTCACAATTTTCACACAATGCCTTCACAGTGCTTGATTTTACACACTTTTAATTCAGGCCGCCCCTCTGGCCCCTTGTAGCAAGTTTTGGGACAATCCCCCACCCTTCCCATTTTTGACTTTTTCGACACTACCGACCCTGTCATTTTTTTCAATTTTTGCCCGCTTTGGAAAATCCTTGACAATTTTCACACAATGCCTTCACGGTCCTTGATTTTACACATTTTTCATTCAGGCCGCCCCTCTGGCCCCTTGTAGCAAGTTTTGGGACAATCCCCCACCCTTCCCATTTTTGACTTTTTCGACACTACCAGCCCTGTCATTTTTTTTCAATTTTTACCCCTATGGAAAATCCTTCACAATTTTCACACAATGCCTTCACGGTGCTTGATTTTACACATTTTTCAATCAACCCGCCCCTCTGGCCCCTTGTAGCAAGTTTTGGGACAATCCCCCACCCTTCCCATTTTTGACTTTTTCGACACTACCGGCCCTGTCGTTTTTTTCAATTTTTGGCCGCTTTGGAAAATCCTTCACAATTTTCACACAATGCCCTCACGGTGCTTGATTTTACACATTTTTCATTCAGGCCGCCCCTTTGGCCCCTTGTAGCAAGTTTTGGGACAATCCCCCACCCTTCCTATTTTTGACTTTTTCGACACTACCGGCCCTGTCGTTTTTTTCAATTTTTGGCCGCTTTGGAAAATCCTTCATAATTTTCACACAATGCCCTCACGGTGCTTGATTTTACAAATTTTTCATTCAGGCCGCCCCTCTGGCCCCTTGTAGCAAGTTTTGGGACAATCCCCCACCCTTCCCATTTTTGACTTTTTCGACACTACCGGCCCTGTCGTTTTTTTTCAATTTTTGGCCGCTTTGGAAAATCCTTCACAATTTTCACACAATGCCCTCACGGTGCTTGATTTTACACATTTTTCATTCAGGCCGCCCCTCTGGCCCCTTGTAGCAAGTTTTGGGACAATCCCCCACCCTTCCCATTTTTGACTTTTTCGACACTACCGGCCCTGTCGTTTTTTTCCATTTTTGGCCGCTTTGGAAAATCCTTCACAATTTTCACACAATGCCCTCACGGTGCTTGATTTTACACATTTTTCATTCAGGCCGCCCCTCTTGCCCCTTGTAGCAAGTTTTGGGACAATCCCCCACCCTTCCCATTTTTGACTTTTTCGACACTACCGGCCCTGTCATTTTTTCCATTTTTGGCCGCTTTGGAAAATCCTTCACAATTTTCACACAATGCCCTCACGGTGCTTGATTTTACACATTTTTCATTCAGGCCGCCCCTCTGGCCCCTTGTAGCAAGTTTTGGGACAATCCCCCACCCTTCCCATTTTTGACTTTTTCGACACTACCAGCCCTGTCATTTTTTTCAATTTTTACCCCTATGGAAAATCCTTCACAATTTTCACACAATGCCTTCACGGTGCTTGATTTTACACATTTTTCAATCAGCCCGCCCCTCTGGCCCCTTGTAGCAAGTTTTGGGACAATCCCCCACCCTTCCCATTTTTGACTTTTTCGACACTACCGGCCCTGTCATCTTTTTCAATTTTTGCCCGCTTTGGAAAATCCTTCACAATTTTCACACAATGCCTTCACAGTGCTTGATTTTACACACTTTTAATTCAGGCCGCCCCTCTGGCCCCTTGTAGCAAGTTTTGGGACAATCCCCCACCCTTCCCATTTTTGACTTTTTCGACACTACCGACCCTGTCATTTTTTTAAATTTTTGCCCGCTTTGGAAAATCCTTGACAATTTTCACACAATGCCTTCACGGTGCTTGATTTTACACATTTTTCATTCAGGCCGCCCCTCTGGCCCCTTGTAGCAAGTTTTGGGACAATTCCCCACCCTTTCTATTTTTGACTTTTTCAACACTACCGGCCCTGTCATTTTTTTCAATTTTTGCCCGCTTTGGAAAATCCTTGACAATTTTCACACAATGCCTTCACGGTGCTTGATTTTACACATTTTTCATTCAGGCCGCCCCTCTGGCCCCTTGTAGCAAGTTTTGGGACAATCCCCCACCCTTCCCTATTTTTGACTTTTTCGACACTACCGGCACTGTCATTTTTTAAAATTTTTGCCCGCTTTGGAAAATCCTTGACAATTTTCACACAATGCCTTCACGGTGCTTGATTTTACACATTTTTCATTCAGGCCGCCCCTCTGGCCCCTTGTAGCAAGTTTTGGGACAATCCCCCACCCTTCCCATTTTTGACAATCCCCCACCCTTCCCATTTTTGACTTTTGCGACACTACCGACCCTGTCATTTTTTTCAATTTTTGCCCGCTTTGGAAAATCCTTGACAATTTTCACACAATGCCTTCACGGTGCTTGATTTTACACATTTTTCATTCAGGCCGCCCCTCTGGCCCCTTGTAGCAAGTTTTGGGACAATCCCCCACCCTTCCTATTTTTGACTTTTTCGACACTACCGGCCCTGTCATTTTTTTCAATTTTTGCCCGCTTTGGAAAATCCTTGACAATTTTCACACAATGCCCTCACGGTGCTTGATTTTACACATTTTTCAATCAGCCCGCCCCTCTGGCCCCTTGTAGCAAGTTTTGGGACAATCCCCCACCCTTCCCATTTTTGACTTTTTCGACACTACCGGCCCTGTCGTTTTTTTCAATTTTTGGCCGCTTTGGAAAATCCTTCACAATTTTCACACAATGCCCTCACGGTGCTTGATTTTACAAATTTTTCATTCAGGCCGCCCCTCTGGCCCCTTGTAGCAAGTTTTGGGACAATCCCCCACCCTTCCCATTTTTGACTTTTTCGACACTACCGGCCCTGTCGTTTTTTTCAATTTTTGGCCGCTTTGGAAAATCCTTCACAATTTTCACACAATGCCCTCACGGTGCTTGATTTTACACATTTTTCATTCAGGCCGCCCCTCTGGCCCCTTGTAGCAAGTTTTGGGACAATCCCCCACCCTTCCCATTTTTGACTTTTTCGACACTACCGGCCCTGTCGTTTTTTTCAATTTTTGGCCGCTTTGGAAAATCCTTCACAATTTTCACACAATGCCCTCACGGTGCTTGATTTTACAAATTTTTCATTCAGGCCGCCCCTCTGGCCCCTTGTAGCAATTTTTGGGACAATCCCCCACCCTTCCCATTTTTGACTTTTTCGACACTACCGGCCCTGTCGTTTTTTTCAATTTTTGCCCGCTTTGGAAAATCCTTCATAATTTTCACACAATGCCCTCACGGTGCTTGATTTTACAAATTTTTCATTCAGGCCGCCCCTCTGGCCCCTTGTAGCAAGTTTTGGGACAATCCCCCACCCTTCCCATTTTTGACTTTTTCGACACTACCGGCCCTGTCGTTTTTTTCAATTTTTGGCCGCTTTGGAAAATCCTTGACAATTTTCACACAATGCCCTCACGGTGCTTGATTTTACACATTTTTCATTCAGGCCGCCCCTCTGGCCCCTTGTAGCAAGTTTTGGGACAATCCCCTACCCTTCCCTATTTTTGACTTTTTCGACACTACCGGCCCTGTCATTCTTTAAAATTTTTGCCCGCTTTGGAAAATCCTTGACAATTTTCACACAATGCCTTCACGGTGCTTGATTTTACACATTTTTCATTCAGACCGCCCCTCTGGCCCCTTGTAGCAAGTTTTGGGACAATCCCCCACCCTTCCCATTTTTGACTTTTTCGACACTACCGGCCCTGTCGTTTTTTTCAATTTTTGCCCGCTTTGGAAAATCCTTCACAATTTTCACACAGTGCCCTCACGGTGCTTGATTTTACACATTTTTCATTCAGGCCGCCCCTTTGGCCCCTTGTAGCAAGTTTTGGGACAATCCCCCACCCTTCCTATTTTTGACTTTTTCGACACTACCGGCCCTGTCATTTTTTTCAATTTTTGCCCCCTATGGAAAATCCTTCACAATTTTCACACAATGTCTTCACGGTGCTTGATATTATGCATTTTTCATTCAGGCCGCCCCTCTGGCCCCTTGTAGTAAGTTTTGGGACAATCCCCCACCCTTCCCATTTTTGACTTTTTCGACACTACCGGCCCTGTCGTTTTTTTCCATTTTTGCCCGCTTTGGAAAATCCTTCACAATTTTCACACAATGCCCTCACGGTGCTTGATTTTACACATTTTTCATTCAGGCCGCCCCTCTGGCCCCTTGTAGCAAGTTTTGGGACAATCCCCCACCCTTCCCATTTTTGACTTTTTCGACACTACCGGCCCTGTCATTTTTTTCCATTTTTGGCCGCTTTGGAAAATCCTTCACAATTTTCACACAATGCCCTCACGGTGCTTGATTTTACACATTTTTCATTCAGGCCGCCCCTTTGGCCCCTTGTAGCAAGTTTTGGGACAATCCCCCACCCTTCCTATTTTTGACTTTTTCGACACTACCGGCCCTGTCATTTTTTTCAATTTTTGCCCCCTATGGAAAATCCTTCACAATTTTCACACAATGTCTTCACGGTGCTTGATATTACGCATTTTTCATTCAGGCCGCCCCTCTGGCCCCTTGTAGTAAGTTTTGGGACAATCCCCCACCCTTCCCATTTTTGACTTTTTCGACACTACCGGCCCTGTCGTTTTTTTCAATTTTTGCCCGCTTTGGAAAATCCTTCACAATTTTCACACAATGCCCTCACGGTGCTTGATTTTACACATTTTTCATTCAGGCCGCCCCTCTGGCCCCTTGTAGCAAGTTTTGGGACAATCCCCCACCCTTCCCATTTTTGACTTTTTCGACACTACCGGCCCTGTCATTTTTTTCCATTTTTGGCCGCTTTGGAAAATCCTTCACAATTTTCACACAATGCCCTCACGGTGCTTGATTTTACACATTTTTCATTCAGGCCGCCCCTCTGGCCCCTTGTAGCAAGTTTTGGGACAATCCCCCACCCTTCCCATTTTTGACTTTTTCAACACTACCGGCCCTGTCATTTTATTCAATTTTTGCCCGCTTTGGAAAATCCTTGACAAATTTTCACACAATGCCTTCACGGTGCTTGATTTTACACATTTTTCATTCAGGCCGCCCCTCTGGCCCCTTGTAGCAAGTTTTGGGACAATCCCCCACCCTTCCCATTTTTGACTTTTTCGACACTACCGGCCCTGTCATTTTTTTCAATTTTTGCCCGCTTTGGAAAATCCTTGACAATTTTCACACAATGCCTTCACAGTGCTTGATTTTACACATCTTTAATTCAGGCCGCCCCTCTGGCCCCTTGTAGCAAGTTTTGGGACAATCCCCCACCCTTCCCATTTTTGACTTTTTCGACACTACCGACCCTGTCATTTTTTTCAATTTTTGCCCGCTTTGGAAAATCCTTCACAATTTTCACACAATGCCCTCACGGTGCTTGATTTTACACATTTTTCATTCAGGCCGCCCCTCTGGCCCCTTGTAGCAAGTTTTGGGACAATCCCCCACCCTTCCCATTTTTTACTTTTTCGACACTACCGGCCCTGTCGTTTTTTTCAATTTTTGGCCGCTTTGGAAAATCCTTCATAATTTTCACACAATGCCCTCACGGTGCTTGATTTTACACATTTTTCATTCAGGCCGCCCCTCTGGCCCCTTGTAGCAAGTTTTGGGACAATCCCCCACCCTTCCTATTTTTGACTTTTTCGACACTACCGGCCCTGTCATTTTTTTCCATTTTTGCCCGCTTTGGAAAATCCTTCACAATTTTCACACAATGCCTTCACAGTGCTTGATTTTACACACTTTTAATTCAGGCCGCCCCTCTGGCCCCTTGTAGCAAGTTTTGGGACAATCCCCCACCCTTCCTATTTTTGACTTTTTCGACACTACCGGCCCTGTCATTTTTTTCCATTTTTGCCCGCTTTGGAAAATCCTTCACAATTTTCACACAATGCCTTCACAGTGCTTGATTTTACACACTTTTAATTCAGGCCGCCCCTCTGGCCCCTTGTAGCAAGTTTTGGGACAATCCCCCACCCTTCCCATTTTTGACTTTTTCGACACTACCGACCCTGTCATTTTTTTCAATTTTTGCCCGCTTTGGAAAATC
Source organism: Scomber japonicus (assembly GCF_027409825.1). NCBI lineage: Eukaryota > Metazoa > Chordata > Actinopteri > Scombriformes > Scombridae > Scomber > Scomber japonicus. Next base: position 17,488,165 of record NC_070583.1, read on the forward strand.
CTTGACAATTTTCACACAATGCCTTCACGGTCCTTGATTTTACACATTTTTCATTCAGGCCGCCCCTCTGGCCCCTTGTAGCAAGTTTTGGGACAATCCCCCACCCTTCCCATTTTTGACTTTTTCGACACTACCAGCCCTGTCATTTTTTTTCAATTTTTACCCCTATGGAAAATCCTTCACAATTTTCACACAATGCCTTCACGGTGCTTGATTTTACACATTTTTCAATCAACCCGCCCCTCTGGCCCCTTGTAGCAAGTTTTGGGACAATCCCCCACCCTTCCCATTTTTGACTTTTTCGACACTACCGGCCCTGTCGTTTTTTTCAATTTTTGGCCGCTTTGGAAAATCCTTCACAATTTTCACACAATGCCCTCACGGTGCTTGATTTTACACATTTTTCATTCAGGCCGCCCCTTTGGCCCCTTGTAGCAAGTTTTGGGACAATCCCCCACCCTTCCTATTTTTGACTTTTTCGACACTACCGGCCCTGTCATTTTTTTCAATTTTTGCCCCCTATGGAAAATCCTTCACAATTTTCACACAATGTCTTCACGGTGCTTGATATTACGCATTTTTCATTCAGGCCGCCCCTCTGGCCCCTTGTAGTAAGTTTTGGGACAATCCCCCACCCTTCCCATTTTTGACTTTTTCGACACTACCGGCCCTGTCGTTTTTTTCAATTTTTGCCCGCTTTGGAAAATCCTTCACAATTTTCACACAATGCCCTCACGGTGCTTGATTTTACACATTTTTCATTCAGGCCGCCCCTCTGGCCCCTTGTAGCAAGTTTTGGGACAATCCCCCACCCTTCCCATTTTTGACTTTTTCGACACTACCGGCCCTGTCATTTTTTTCCATTTTTGGCCGCTTTGGAAAATCCTTCACAATTTTCACACAATGCCCTCACGGTGCTTGATTTTACACATTTTTCATTCAGGCCGCCCCTCTGGCCCCTTGTAGCAAGTTTTGGGACAATCCCCCACCCTTCCCATTTTTGACTTTTTCAACACTACCGGCCCTGTCATTTTATTCAATTTTTGCCCGCTTTGGAAAATCCTTGACAAATTTTCACACAATGCCTTCACGGTGCTTGATTTTACACATTTTTCATTCAGGCCGCCCCTCTGGCCCCTTGTAGCAAGTTTTGGGACAATCCCCCACCCTTCCCATTTTTGACTTTTTCGACACTACCGGCCCTGTCATTTTTTTCAATTTTTGCCCGCTTTGGAAAATCCTTGACAATTTTCACACAATGCCTTCACAGTGCTTGATTTTACACATCTTTAATTCAGGCCGCCCCTCTGGCCCCTTGTAGCAAGTTTTGGGACAATCCCCCACCCTTCCCATTTTTGACTTTTTCGACACTACCGACCCTGTCATTTTTTTCAATTTTTGCCCGCTTTGGAAAATCCTTCACAATTTTCACACAATGCCCTCACGGTGCTTGATTTTACACATTTTTCATTCAGGCCGCCCCTCTGGCCCCTTGTAGCAAGTTTTGGGACAATCCCCCACCCTTCCTATTTTTGACTTTTTCGACACTACCGGCCCTGTCATTTTTTTCCATTTTTGCCCGCTTTGGAAAATCCTTCACAATTTTCACACAATGCCTTCACAGTGCTTGATTTTACACACTTTTAATTCAGGCCGCCCCTCTGGCCCCTTGTAGCAAGTTTTGGGACAATCCCCCACCCTTCCTATTTTTGACTTTTTCGACACTACCGGCCCTGTCATTTTTTTCCATTTTTGCCCGCTTTGGAAAATCCTTCACAATTTTCACACAATGCCTTCACAGTGCTTGATTTTACACACTTTTAATTCAGGCCGCCCCTCTGGCCCCTTGTAGCAAGTTTTGGGACAATCCCCCACCCTTCCCATTTTTGACTTTTTCGACACTACCGACCCTGTCATTTTTTTCAATTTTTGCCCGCTTTGGAAAATCCTTGACAATTTTCACACAATGCCTTCACGGTCCTTGATTTTACACATTTTTCATTCAGGCCGCCCCTCTGGCCCCTTGTAGCAAGTTTTGGGACAATCCCCCACCCTTCCCATTTTTGACTTTTTCGACACTACCAGCCCTGTCATTTTTTTTCAATTTTTACCCCTATGGAAAATCCTTCACAATTTTCACACAATGCCTTCACGGTGCTTGATTTTACACATTTTTCAATCAACCCGCCCCTCTGGCCCCTTGTAGCAAGTTTTGGGACAATCCCCCACCCTTCCCATTTTTGACTTTTTCGACACTACCGGCCCTGTCGTTTTTTTCAATTTTTGGCCGCTTTGGAAAATCCTTCACAATTTTCACACAATGCCCTCACGGTGCTTGATTTTACACATTTTTCATTCAGGCCGCCCCTTTGGCCCCTTGTAGCAAGTTTTGGGACAATCCCCCACCCTTCCTATTTTTGACTTTTTCGACACTACCGGCCCTGTCGTTTTTTTCAATTTTTGGCCGCTTTGGAAAATCCTTCATAATTTTCACACAATGCCCTCACGGTGCTTGATTTTACAAATTTTTCATTCAGGCCGCCCCTCTGGCCCCTTGTAGCAAGTTTTGGGACAATCCCCCACCCTTCCCATTTTTGACTTTTTCGACACTACCGGCCCTGTCGTTTTTTTTCAATTTTTGGCCGCTTTGGAAAATCCTTCACAATTTTCACACAATGCCCTCACGGTGCTTGATTTTACACATTTTTCATTCAGGCCGCCCCTCTGGCCCCTTGTAGCAAGTTTTGGGACAATCCCCCACCCTTCCCATTTTTGACTTTTTCGACACTACCGGCCCTGTCATTTTTTTCCATTTTTGGCCGCTTTGGAAAATCCTTCACAATTTTCACACAATGCCCTCACGGTGCTTGATTTTACACATTTTTCATTCAGGCCGCCCCTCTTGCCCCTTGTAGCAAGTTTTGGGACAATCCCCCACCCTTCCCATTTTTGACTTTTTCGACACTACCGGCCCTGTCATTTTTTCCATTTTTGGCCGCTTTGGAAAATCCTTCACAATTTTCACACAATGCCCTCACGGTGCTTGATTTTACACATTTTTCATTCAGGCCGCCCCTCTGGCCCCTTGTAGCAAGTTTTGGGACAATCCCCCACCCTTCCCATTTTTGACTTTTTCGACACTACCAGCCCTGTCATTTTTTTCAATTTTTACCCCTATGGAAAATCCTTCACAATTTTCACACAATGCCTTCACGGTGCTTGATTTTACACATTTTTCAATCAGCCCGCCCCTCTGGCCCCTTGTAGCAAGTTTTGGGACAATCCCCCACCCTTCCCATTTTTGACTTTTTCGACACTACCGGCCCTGTCATCTTTTTCAATTTTTGCCCGCTTTGGAAAATCCTTCACAATTTTCACACAATGCCTTCACAGTGCTTGATTTTACACACTTTTAATTCAGGCCGCCCCTCTGGCCCCTTGTAGCAAGTTTTGGGACAATCCCCCACCCTTCCCATTTTTGACTTTTTCGACACTACCGACCCTGTCATTTTTTTAAATTTTTGCCCGCTTTGGAAAATCCTTGACAATTTTCACACAATGCCTTCACGGTGCTTGATTTTACACATTTTTCATTCAGGCCGCCCCTCTGGCCCCTTGTAGCAAGTTTTGGGACAATCCCCCACCCTTCCTATTTTTGACTTTTTCGACACTACCGGCCCTGTCATTTTTTTCAATTTTTGCCCGCTTTGGAAAATCCTTGACAATTTTCACACAATGCCTTCACGGTGCTTGATTTTACACATTTTTCATTCAGGCCGCCCCTCTGGCCCCTTGTAGCAAGTTTTGGGACAATCCCCCACCCTTCCCTATTTTTGACTTTTTCGACACTACCGGCACTGTCATTTTTTAAAATTTTTGCCCGCTTTGGAAAATCCTTGACAATTTTCACACAATGCCTTCACGGTGCTTGATTTTACACATTTTTCATTCAGGCCGCCCCTCTGGCCCCTTGTAGCAAGTTTTGGGACAATCCCCCACCCTTCCCATTTTTGACAATCCCCCACCCTTCCCATTTTTGACTTTTGCGACACTACCGACCCTGTCATTTTTTTCAATTTTTGCCCGCTTTGGAAAATCCTTGACAATTTTCACACAATGCCTTCACGGTGCTTGATTTTACACATTTTTCATTCAGGCCGCCCCTCTGGCCCCTTGTAGCAAGTTTTGGGACAATCCCCCACCCTTCCTATTTTTGACTTTTTCGACACTACCGGCCCTGTCATTTTTTTCAATTTTTGCCCGCTTTGGAAAATCCTTGACAATTTTCACACAATGCCCTCACGGTGCTTGATTTTACACATTTTTCATTCAGGCCGCCCCTCTGGCCCCTTGTAGCAAGTTTTGGGACAATCCCCCACCCTTCCCATTTTTGACTTTTTCGACACTACCGGCCCTGTCATTTTTTTCCATTTTTGGCCGCTTTGGAAAATCCTTCACAATTTTCACACAATGCCCTCACGGTGCTTGATTTTACACATTTTTCATTCAGGCCGCCCCTCTGGCCCCTTGTAGCAAGTTTTGGGACAATCCCCCACCCTTCCCATTTTTGACTTTTTCGACACTACCGGCCCTGTCATTTTTTTCCATTTTTGGCCGCTTTGGAAAATCCTTGACAATTTTCACACAATGCCCTCACGGTGCTTGATTTTACACATTTTTCATTCAGGCCGCCCCTCTGGCCCCTTGTAGCAAGTTTTGGGACAATCCCCCACCCTTCCCTATTTTTGACTTTTTCGACACTACCGGCACTGTCATTTTTTTAAATTTTTGCCCGCTTTGGAAAATCCTTGACAATTTTCACACAATGCCTTCACGGTGCTTGATTTTACACATTTTTCATTCAGGCCGCCCCTCTGGCCCCTTGTAGCAAGTTTTGGGACAATCCCCCACCCTTCCCATTTTTGACTTTTTCGACACTACCGGCCCTGTCGTTTTTTTCAATTTTTGGCCGCTTTGGAAAATCCTTCACAATTTTCACACAATGCCCTCACGGTGCTTGATTTTACACATTTTTCATTCAGGCCGCCCCTCTGGCCCCTTGTAGCAAGTTTTGGGACAATCCCCCACCCTTCCCATTTTTGACTTTTTCGACACTACCGGCCCTGTCGTTTTTTTCAATTTTTGGCCGCTTTGGAAAATCCTTCATAATTTTCACACAATGCCCTCACGGTGCTTGATTTTACAAATTTTTCATTCAGGCCGCCCCTCTGGCCCCTTGTAGGAAGTTTTGGGACAATCCCCCACCCTTCCCATTTTTGACTTTTTCGACACTACCGGCCCTGTCGTTTTTTTCCATTTTTGGCCGCTTTGGAAAAATCCTTCACAATTTTCACACAATGCCCTCACGGTGCTTGATTTTACACATTTTTCATTCAGGCCGCCCCTCTTGCCCCTTGTAGCAAGTTTTGGGACAATCCCCCACCCTTCCCATTTTTGACTTTTTCGACACTACCGGCCCTGTCATTTTTTCCATTTTTGGCCGCTTTGGAAAATCCTTCACAATTTTCACACAATGCCCTCACGGTGCTTGATTTTACACATTTTTCATTCAGGCCGCCCCTCTGGCCCCTTGTAGCAAGTTTTGGGACAATCCCCCACCCTTCCCATTTTTGACTTTTTCGACACTACCAGCCCTGTCATTTTTTTCAATTTTTACCCCTATGGAAAATCCTTCACAATTTTCACACAATGCCTTCACGGTGCTTGATTTTACACATTTTTCAATCAGCCCGCCCCTCTGGCCCCTTGTAGCAAGTTTTGGGACAATCCCCCACCCTTCCCATTTTTGACTTTTTCGACACTACCGGCCCTGTCATCTTTTTCAATTTTTGCCCGCTTTGGAAAATCCTTCACAATTTTCACACAATGCCTTCACAGTGCTTGATTTTACACACTTTTAATTCAGGCCGCCCCTCTGGCCCCTTGTAGCAAGTTTTGGGACAATCCCCCACCCTTCCCATTTTTGACTTTTTCGACACTACCGACCCTGTCATTTTTTTCAATTTTTGCCCGCTTTGGAAAATCCTTGACAATTTTCACACAATGCCTTCACGGTGCTTGATTTTACACATTTTTCATTCAGGCCGCCCCTCTGGCCCCTTGTAGCAAGTTTTGGGACAATTCCCCACCCTTTCTATTTTTGACTTTTTCAACACTACCGGCCCTGTCATTTTTTTCAATTTTTGCCCGCTTTGGAAAATCCTTGACAATTTTCACACAATGCCTTCACGGTGCTTGATTTTACACATTTTTCATTCAGGCCGCCCCTCTGGCCCCTTGTAGCAAGTTTTGGGACAATCCCCCACCCTTCCCTATTTTTGACTTTTTCGACACTACCGGCACTGTCATTTTTTAAAATTTTTGCCCGCTTTGGAAAATCCTTGACAATTTTCACACAATGCCTTCACGGTGCTTGATTTTACACATTTTTCATTCAGGCCGCCCCTCTGGCCCCTTGTAGCAAGTTTTGGGACAATCCCCCACCCTTCCCATTTTTGACTTTTTCGACACTACCGACCTCGTCATTTTTTTCAATTTTTGCCCGCTTTGGAAAATCCTTGACAATTTTCACACAATGCCTTCACGGTGCTTGATTTTACACATTTTTCATTCAGGCCGCCCCTCTGGCCCCTTGTAGCAAGTTTTGGGACAATCCCCCACCCTTCCCATTTTTGACTTTTTCGACACTACCGGCCCTGTCATTTTTTTCCATTTTTGGCCGCTTTGGAAAATCCTTCACAATTTTCACACAATGCCCTCACGGTGCTTGATTTTACACATTTTTCATTCAGGCCGCCCCTCTGGCCCCTTGTAGCAAGTTTTGGGACAATCCCCCACCCTTCCCTATTTTTGACTTTTTCGACACTACCGGCACTGTCATTTTTTTAAATTTTTGCCCGCTTTGGAAAATCCTTGACAATTTTCACACAATGCCTTCACGGTGCTTGATTTTACACATTTTTCATTCAGGCCGCCCCTCTGGCCCCTTGTAGCAAGTTTTGGGACAATCCCCCACCCTTCCCATTTTTGACTTTTTCGACACTACCGACCTTGTCATTTTTTTCAATTTTTGCCCGCTTTGGAAAATCCTTGACAATTTTCACACAATGCCTTCACGGTGCTTGATTTTACACATTTTTCATTCAGGCCGCCCCTCTGGCCCCTTGTAGCAAGTTTTGGGACAATCCCCCACCCTTCCCATTTTTGACAATCCCCCACCCTTCCCATTTTTGACTTTTGCGACACTACCGACCCTGTCATTTTTTTCAATTTTTGCCCGCTTTGGAAAATCCTTGACAATTTTCACACAATGCCTTCACGGTGCTTGGTTTTACACATTTTTCATTCAGGCCGCCCCTCTGGCCCCTTGTAGCAAGTTTTGGGACAATCCCCCACCCTTCCTATTTTTGACTTTTTCGACACTACCGGCCCTGTCATTTTTTTCAATTTTTGCCCGCTTTGGAAAATCCTTGACAATTTTCACACAATGCCCTCACGGTGCTTGATTTTACACATTTTTCATTCAGGCCGCCCCTCTGGCCCCTTGTAGCAAGTTTTGGGACAATCCCCCACCCTTCCCATTTTTGACTTTTTCGACACTACCGGCCCTGTCATTTTTTTCCATTTTTGGCCGCTTTGGAAAATCCTTCACAATTTTCACACAATGCCCTCATGGTGCTTGATTTTACACATTTTTCATTCAGGCCGCCCCTCTTGCCCCTTGTAGCAAGTTTTGGGACAATCCCCCACCCTTCCCATTTTTGACTTTTTCGACACTACCGGCCCTGTCATTTTTTCCATTTTTGGCCGCTTTGGAAAATCCTTCACAATTTTCACACAATGCCCTCACGGTGCTTGATTTTACACATTTTTCATTCAGGCCGCCCCTCTGGCCCCTTGTAGCAAGTTTTGGGACAATCCCCCACCCTTCCCATTTTTGACTTTTTCGACACTACCGGCCCTGTCATTTTTTTCCATTTTTGGCCGCTTTGGAAAATCCTTGACAATTTTCACACTATGCCCTCACGGTGCTTGATTTTACACATTTTTCATTCAGGCCGCCCCTCTGGCCCCTTGTAGCAAGTTTTGGGACAATCCCCCACCCTTCCCTATTTTTGACTTTTTCGACACTACCGGCACTGTCATTTTTTTCAATTTTTGCCCGCTTTGGAAAATCCTTGACAATTTTCACACAATGCCTTCACGGTGCTTGATTTTACACATTTTTCATTCAGGCCGCCCCTCTGGCCCCTTGTAGCAAGTTTTGGGACAATCCCCCACCCTTCCCATTTTTGACTTTTTCGACACTACCGACCTTGTCATTTTTTTCAATTTTTGCCCGCTTTGGAAAATCCTTGACAATTTTCACACAATGCCTTCACGGTGCTTGATTTTACACATTTTTCATTCAGGCCGCCCCTCTGGCCCCTTGTAGCAAGTTTTGGGACAATCCCCCACCCTTCCCATTTTTGACTTTTGCGACACTACCGACCCTGTCATTTTTTTCAATTTTTGCCCGCTTTGGAAAATCCTTGACAATTTTCACACAATGCCTTCACGGTGCTTGATTTTACACATTTTTCATTCAGGCCGCCCCTCTGGCCCCTTGTAGCAAGTTTTGGGACAATCCCCCACCCTTCCTATTTTTGACTTTTTCGACACTACCGGCCCTGTCATTTTTTTCCATTTTTGGCCGCTTTGGAAAATCCTTGACAATTTTCACACTATGCCCTCACGGTGCTTGATTTTACACATTTTTCATTCAGGCCGCCCCTCTGGCCCCTTGTAGCAAGTTTTGGGACAATCCCCCACCCTTCCCTATTTTTGACTTTTTCGACACTACCGGCACTGTCATTTTTTTCAATTTTTGCCCGCTTTGGAAAATCCTTGACAATTTTCACACAATGCCTTCACGGTGCTTGATTTTACACATTTTTCATGCAGGCCGCCCCTCTGGCCCCTTGTAGCAAGTTTTGGGACAATCCCCCACCCTTCCCATTTTTGACTTTTTCGACACTACCGACCTTGTCATTTTTTTCAATTTTTGCCCGCTTTGGAAAATCCTTGACAATTTTCACACAATGCCTTCACGGTGCTTGATTTTACACATTTTTCATTCAGGCCGCCCCTCTGGCCCCTTGTAGCAAGTTTTGGGACAATCCCCCACCCTTCCCATTTTTGACTTTTGCGACACTACCGACCCTGTCATTTTTTTCAATTTTTGCCCGCTTTGGAAAATCCTTGACAATTTTCACACAATGCCTTCACGGTGCTTGATTTTACACATTTTTCATTCAGGCCGCCCCTCTGGCCCCTTGTAGCAAGTTTTGGGACAATCCCCCACCCTTCCTATTTTTGACTTTTTCGACACTACCGGCCCTGTCATTTTTTTCAATTTTTGGCCACTTTGGAAAATCCTTGACAATTTTCACACAATGCCCTCACGGTGCTTGATTTTACACATTTTTCATTCAGGCCGCCCCTCTGGCCCCTTGTAGCAAGTTTTGGGACAATCCCCTACCCTTCCCTATTTTTGACTTTTTCGACACTACCGGCCCTGTCATTCTTTAAAATTTTTGCCCGCTTTGGAAAATCCTTGACAATTTTCACACAATGCCTTCACGGTGCTTGATTTTACACATTTTTCATTCAGGCCGCCCCTCTGGCCCCTTGTAGCAAGTTTTGGGACAATCCCCCACCCTTCCCATTTTTGACTTTTTCGACACTACCGACCCTGTCATTTTTTTTCAATTTTTGCCCGCTTTGGAAAATCCTTGACAATTTTCACACAATGCCTTCACGGTGCTTGATTTTACACATTTTTCATTCAGGCCGCCCCTCTGGCCCCTTGTAGCAAGTTTTGGGACAATCCCCCACCCTTCCCATTTTTGACTTTTTCGACACTACCGGCCCTGTCATTTTTTTCCATTTTTGGCCGCTTTGGAAAATCCTTCACAATTTTCACACAATGCCCTCACGGTGCTTGATTTTACACATTTTTCATTCAGGCCGCCCCTCTGGCCCCTTGTAGCAAGTTTTGGGACAATCCCCCACCCTTCCCTATTTTTGACTTTTTCGACACTACCGGCCCTGTCATTTTTTTAAATTTTTGCCCGCTTTGGAAAATCCTTGACAATTTTCACACAATGCCTTCACGGTGCTTGATTTTACACATTTTTCATTCAGGCCGCCCCTCTGGCCCCTTGTAGCAAGTTTTGGGACAATCCCCCACCCTTCCCATTTTTGACTTTTTCGACACTACCGACCTTGTCATTTTTTTCAATTTTTGCCCGCTTTGGAAAATCCTTGACAATTTTCACACAATGCCTTCACGGTGCTTGATTTTACACATTTTTCATTCAGGCCGCCCCTCTGGCCCCTTGTAGCAAGTTTTGGGACAATCCCCCACCCTTCCCATTTTTGACTTTTGCGACACTACCGACCCTGTCATTTTTTTCAATTTTTGGCCACTTTGGAAAATCCTTGACAATTTTCACACAATGCCTTCACGGTGCTTGATTTTACACATTTTTCATTCAGGCCGCCCCTCTGGCCCCTTGTAGCAAGTTTTGGGACAATCCCCCACCCTTCCTATTTTTGACTTTTTCGACACTACCGGCCCTGTCATTTTTTTCAATTTTTGGCCACTTTGGAAAATCCTTGACAATTTTCACACAATGCCCTCACGGTGCTTGATTTTACACATTTTTCATTCAGGCCGCCCCTCTGGCCCCTTGTAGCAAGTTTTGGGACAATCCCCTACCTTTCCCTATTTTTGACTTTTTCGACACTACCGGCCCTGTCATTCTTTAAAATTTTTGCCCGCTTTGGAAAATCCTTGACAATTTTCACACAATGCCTTCACGGTGCTTGATTTTACACATTTTTCATTCAGGCCGCCCCTCTGGCCCCTTGTAGCAAGTTTTGGGACAATCCCCCACCCTTCCCATTTTTGACTTTTTCGACACTACCGACCCTGTCATTTTTTTTCAATTTTTGCCCGCTTTGGAAAATCCTTGACAATTTTCACACAATGCCTTCACGGTGCTTGATTTTACACATTTTTCATTCAGGCCGCCCCTCTGGCCCCTTGTAGCAAGTTTTGGGACAATCCCCCACCCTTCCCATTTTTGACTTTTTCGACACTACCGGCCCTGTCATTTTTTTCCATTTTTGGCCGCTTTGGAAAATCCTTCACAATTTTCACACAATGCCCTCACGGTGCTTGATTTTACACATTTTTCATTCAGGCCGCCCCTCTGGCCCCTTGTAGCAAGTTTTGGGACAATCCCCCACCCTTCCCTATTTTTGACTTTTTCGACACTACCGGCACTGTCATTTTTTTAAATTTTTGCCCGCTTTGGAAAATCCTTGACAATTTTCACACAATGCCTTCACGGTGCTTGATTTTACACATTTTTCATTCAGGCCGCCCCTCTGGCCCCTTGTAGCAAGTTTTGGGACAATCCCCCACCCTTCCCATTTTTGACTTTTTCGACACTACCGACCTTGTCATTTTTTTCAATTTTTGCCCGCTTTGGAAAATCCTTGACAATTTTCACACAATGCCTTCACGGTGCTTGATTTTACACATTTTTCATTCAGGCCGCCCCTCTGGCCCCTTGTAGCAAGTTTTGGGACAATCCCCCACCCTTCCCATTTTTGATTTTTGCGACACTACCGACCCTGTCATTTTTTTCAATTTTTGCCCGCTTTGGAAAATCCTTGACAATTTTCACACAATGCCTTCACGGTGCTTGATTTTACACATTTTTCATTCAGGCCGCCCCTCTGGCCCCTTGTAGCAAGTTTTGGGACAATCCCCCACCCTTCCTATTTTTGACTTTTTCGACACTACCGGCCCTGTCATTTTTTTCAATTTTTGCCCGCTTTGGAAAATCCTTGACAATTTTCACACAATGCCCTCACGGTGCTTGATTTTACACATTTTTCATTCAGGCCGCCCCTCTGGCCCCTTGTAGCAAGTTTTGGGACAATCCCCCACCCTTCCCATTTTTGACTTTTTCGACACTACCGGCCCTGTCATTTTTTTCCATTTTTGGCCGCTTTGGAAAATCCTTCACAATTTTCACACAATGCCCTCATGGTGCTTGATTTTACACATTTTTCATTCAGGCCGCCCCTCTTGCCCCTTGTAGCAAGTTTTGGGACAATCCCCCACCCTTCCCATTTTTGACTTTTTCGACACTACCGGCCCTGTCATTTTTTCCATTTTTGGCCGCTTTGGAAAATCCTTCACAATTTTCACACAATGCCCTCACGGTGCTTGATTTTACACATTTTTCATTCAGGCCGCCCCTCTGGCCCCTTGTAGCAAGTTTTGGGACAATCCCCCACCCTTCCCATTTTTGACTTTTTCGACACTACCGGCCCTGTCATTTTTTTCCATTTTTGGCCGCTTTGGAAAATCCTTGACAATTTTCACACAATGCCCTCACGGTGCTTGATTTTACACATTTTTCATTCAGGCCGCCCCTCTGGCCCCTTGTAGCAAGTTTTGGGACAATCCCCCACCCTTCCCTATTTTTGACTTTTTCGACACTACCGGCACTGTCATTTTTTTCAATTTTTGCCCGCTTTGGAAAATCCTTGACAATTTTCACACAATGCCTTCACGGTGCTTGATTTTACACATTTTTCATTCAGGCCGCCCCTCTGGCCCCTTGTAGCAAGTTTTGGGACAATCCCCCACCCTTCCCATTTTTGACTTTTTCGACACTACCGACCTTGTCATTTTTTTCAATTTTTGCCCGCTTTGGAAAATCCTTGACAATTTTCACACAATGCCTTCACGGTGCTTGATTTTACACATTTTTCATTCAGGCCGCCCCTCTGGCCCCTTGTAGCAAGTTTTGGGACAATCCCCCACCCTTCCCATTTTTGACTTTTGCGACACTACCGACCCTGTCATTTTTTTCAATTTTTGCCCGCTTTGGAAAATCCTTGACAATTTTCACACAATGCCTTCACGGTGCTTGATTTTACACATTTTTCATTCAGGCCGCCCCTCTGGCCCCTTGTAGCAAGTTTTGGGACAATCCCCCACCCTTCCTATTTTTGACTTTTTCGACACTACCGGCCCTGTCATTTTTTTCAATTTTTGGCCACTTTGGAAAATCCTTGACAATTTTCACACAATGCCCTCACGGTGCTTGATTTTACACATTTTTCATTCAGGCCGCCCCTCTGGCCCCTTGTAGCAAGTTTTGGGACAATCCCCTACCCTTCCCTATTTTTGACTTTTTCGACACTACCGGCCCTGTCATTCTTTAAAATTTTTGCCCGCTTTGGAAAATCCTTGACAATTTTCACACAATGCCTTCACGGTGCTTGATTTTACACATTTTTCATTCAGGCCGCCCCTCTGGCCCCTTGTAGCAAGTTTTGGGACAATCCCCCACCCTTCCCATTTTTGACTTTTTCGACACTACCGACCCTGTCATTTTTTTTCAATTTTTGCCCGCTTTGGAAAATCCTTGACAATTTTCACACAATGCCTTCACGGTGCTTGATTTTACACATTTTTCATTCAGGCCGCCCCTCTGGCCCCTTGTAGCAAGTTTTGGGACAATCCCCCACCCTTCCCATTTTTGACTTTTTCGACACTACCGGCCCTGTCATTTTTTTCCATTTTTGGCCGCTTTGGAAAATCCTTCACAATTTTCACACAATGCCCTCACGGTGCTTGATTTTACACATTTTTCATTCAGGCCGCCCCTCTGGCCCCTTGTAGCAAGTTTTGGGACAATCCCCCACCCTTCCCTATTTTTGACTTTTTCGACACTACCGGCACTGTCATTTTTTTAAATTTTTGCCCGCTTTGGAAAATCCTTGACAATTTTCACACAATGCCTTCACGGTGCTTGATTTTACACATTTTTCATTCAGGCCGCCCCTCTGGCCCCTTGTAGCAAGTTTTGGGACAATCCCCCACCCTTCCCATTTTTGACTTTTTCGACACTACCGACCTTGTCATTTTTTTCAATTTTTGCCCGCTTTGGAAAATCCTTGACAATTTTCACACAATGCCTTCACGGTGCTTGATTTTACACATTTTTCATTCAGGCCGCCCCTCTGGCCCCTTGTAGCAAGTTTTGGGACAATCCCCCACCCTTCCCATTTTTGACTTTTGCGACACTACCGACCCTGTCATTTTTTTCAATTTTTGCCCGCTTTGGAAAATCCTTGACAATTTTCACACAATGCCTTCACGGTGCTTGATTTTACACATTTTTCATTCAGGCCGCCCCTCTGGCCCCTTGTAGCAAGTTTTGGGACAATCCCCCACCCTTCCTATTTTTGACTTTTTCGACACTACCGGCCCTGTCATTTTTTTCAATTTTTGGCCACTTTGGAAAATCCTTGACAATTTTCACACAATGCCCTCACGGTGCTTGATTTTACACATTTTTCATTCAGGCCGCCCCTCTGGCCCCTTGTAGCAAGTTTTGGGACAATCCCCTACCCTTCCCTATTTTTGACTTTTTCGACACTACCGGCCCTGTCATTCTTTAAAATTTTTGCCCGCTTTGGAAAATCCTTGACAATTTTCACACAATGCCTTCACGGTGCTTGATTTTACACATTTTTCATTCAGGCCGCCCCTCTGGCCCCTTGTAGCAAGTTTTGGGACAATCCCCCACCCTTCCCATTTTTGACTTTTTCGACACTACCGACCCTGTCATTTTTTTTCAATTTTTGCCCGCTTTGGAAAATCCTTGACAATTTTCACACAATGCCCTCACGGTGCTTGATTTTACACATTTTTCATTCAGGCCGCCCCTCTGGCCCCTTGTAGCAAGTTTTGGGACAATCCCCCACCCTTCCCATTTTTGACTTTTTCGACACTACCGGCCCTGTCATTTTTTTCCATTTTTGGCCGCTTTGGAAAATCCTTCACAATTTTCACACAATGCCCTCACGGTGCTTGATTTTACACATTTTTCATTCAGGCCGCCCCTCTGGCCCCTTGTAGCAAGTTTTGGGACAATCCCCTACCCTTCCCTATTTTTGACTTTTTCGACACTACCGGCCCTGTCATTCTTTAAAATTTTTGCCCGCTTTGGAAAATCCTTGACAATTTTCACACAATGCCTTCACGGTGCTTGATTTTACACATTTTTCATTCAGGCCGCCCCTCTGGCCCCTTGTAGCAAGTTTTGGGACAATCCCCCACCCTTCCCATTTTTGACTTTTTCGACACTACCGACCCTGTCATTTTTTTTCAATTTTTGCCCGCTTTGGAAAATCCTTGACAATTTTCACACAATGCCTTCACGGTGCTTGATTTTACACATTTTTCATTCAGGCCGCCCCTCTGGCCCCTTGTAGCAAGTTTTGGGACAATCCCCCACCCTTCCCATTTTTGACTTTTTCGACACTACCGGCCCTGTCATTTTTTTCCATTTTTGGCCGCTTTGGAAAATCCTTCACAATTTTCACACAATGCCCTCACGGTGCTTGATTTTACACATTTTTCATTCAGGCCGCCCCTCTGGCCCCTTGTAGCAAGTTTTGGGACAATCCCCCACCCTTCCCTATTTTTGACTTTTTCGACACTACCGGCACTGTCATTTTTTTAAATTTTTGCCCGCTTTGGAAAATCCTTGACAATTTTCACACAATGCCTTCACGGTGCTTGATTTTACACATTTTTCATTCAGGCCGCCCCTCTGGCCCCTTGTAGCAAGTTTTGGGACAATCCCCCACCCTTCCCATTTTTGACTTTTTCGACACTACCGACCTTGTCATTTTTTTCAATTTTTGCCCGCTTTGGAAAATCCTTGACAATTTTCACACAATGCCTTCACGGTGCTTGATTTTACACATTTTTCATTCAGGCCGCCCCTCTGGCCCCTTGTAGCAAGTTTTGGGACAATCCCCCACCCTTCCCATTTTTGACTTTTGCGACACTACCGACCCTGTCATTTTTTTCAATTTTTGCCCGCTTTGGAAAATCCTTGACAATTTTCACACAATGCCTTCACGGTGCTTGATTTTACACATTTTTCATTCAGGCCGCCCCTCTGGCCCCTTGTAGCAAGTTTTGGGACAATCCCCCACCCTTCCTATTTTTGACTTTTTCGACACTACCGGCCCTGTCATTTTTTTCAATTTTTGGCCACTTTGGAAAATCCTTGACAATTTTCACACAATGCCCTCACGGTGCTTGATTTTACACATTTTTCATTCAGGCCGCCCCTCTGGCCCCTTGTAGCAAGTTTTGGGACAATCCCCTACCCTTCCCTATTTTTGACTTTTTCGACACTACCGGCCCTGTCATTCTTTAAAATTTTTGCCCGCTTTGGAAAATCCTTGACAATTTTCACACAATGCCTTCACGGTGCTTGATTTTACACATTTTTCATTCAGGCCGCCCCTCTGGCCCCTTGTAGCAAGTTTTGGGACAATCCCCCACCCTTCCCATTTTTGACTTTTTCGACACTACCGACCCTGTCATTTTTTTTCAATTTTTGCCCGCTTTGGAAAATCCTTGACAATTTTCACACAATGCCTTCACGGTGCTTGATTTTACACATTTTTCATTCAGGCCGCCCCTCTGGCCCCTTGTAGCAAGTTTTGGGACAATCCCCCACCCTTCCCATTTTTGACTTTTTCGACACTACCGGCCCTGTCATTTTTTTCCATTTTTGGCCGCTTTGGAAAATCCTTCACAATTTTCACACAATGCCCTCACGGTGCTTGATTTTACACATTTTTCATTCAGGCCGCCCCTCTGGCCCCTTGTAGCAAGTTTTGGGACAATCCCCCACCCTTCCCTATTTTTGACTTTTTCGACACTACCGGCACTGTCATTTTTTTAAATTTTTGCCCGCTTTGGAAAATCCTTGACAATTTTCACACAATGCCTTCACGGTGCTTGATTTTACACATTTTTCATTCAGGCCGCCCCTCTGGCCCCTTGTAGCAAGTTTTGGGACAATCCCCCACCCTTCCCATTTTTGACTTTTTCGACACTACCGACCTTGTCATTTTTTTCAATTTTTGCCCGCTTTGGAAAATCCTTGACAATTTTCACACAATGCCTTCACGGTGCTTGATTTTACACATTTTTCATTCAGGCCGCCCCTCTGGCCCCTTGTAGCAAGTTTTGGGACAATCCCCCACCCTTCCCATTTTTGACTTTTGCGACACTACCGACCCTGTCATTTTTTTCAATTTTTGCCCGCTTTGGAAAATCCTTGACAATTTTCACACAATGCCTTCACGGTGCTTGATTTTACACATTTTTCATTCAGGCCGCCCCTCTGGCCCCTTGTAGCAAGTTTTGGGACAATCCCCCACCCTTCCTATTTTTGACTTTTTCGACACTACCGGCCCTGTCATTTTTTTCAATTTTTGGCCACTTTGGAAAATCCTTGACAATTTTCACACAATGCCCTCACGGTGCTTGATTTTACACATTTTTCATTCAGGCCGCCCCTCTGGCCCCTTGTAGCAAGTTTTGGGACAATCCCCTACCCTTCCCTATTTTTGACTTTTTCGACACTACCGGCCCTGTCATTCTTTAAAATTTTTGCCCGCTTTGGAAAATCCTTGACAATTTTCACACAATGCCTTCACGGTGCTTGATTTTACACATTTTTCATTCAGGCCGCCCCTCTGGCCCCTTGTAGCAAGTTTTGGGACAATCCCCCACCCTTCCCATTTTTGACTTTTTCGACACTACCGACCCTGTCATTTTTTTTCAATTTTTGCCCGCTTTGGAAAATCCTTGACAATTTTCACACAATGCCTTCACGGTGCTTGATTTTACACATTTTTCATTCAGGCCGCCCCTCTGGCCCCTTGTAGCAAGTTTTGGGACAATCCCCCACCCTTCCTATTTTTGACTTTTTCGACACTACCGACCTTGTCATTTTTTTCAATTTTTGCCCGCTTTGGAAAATCCTTGACAATTTTCACACAATGCCCTCACGGTGCTTGATTTTACACATTTTTCATTCAGGCCGCCCCTCTGGCCCCTTGTAGCAAGTTTTGGGACAATCCCCCACCCTTCCCATTTTTGACTTTTTCGACACTACCAGCCCTGTCATTTTTTTCAATTTTTGCCCGCCTTGGAAAATCCTTGACAATTTTCACACAATGCCTTCACGGTGCTTGATTTTACACATTTTTCATTCAGGCCGCCCCTCTGGCCCCTTGTAGCAAGTTTTGGGACAATCCCCCACCCTTCCCTATTTTTGACTTTTTCGACACTACCGGCACTGTCATTTTTTAAAATTTTTGCCCGCTTTGGAAAATCCTTGACAATTTTCACACAATGCCTTCACGGTGCTTGATTTTACACATTTTTCATTCAGGCCGCCCCTCTGGCCCCTTGTAGCAAGTTTTGGGACAATCCCCCACCCTTCCCATTTTTGACTTTTTCGACACTACCGACCTTGTCATTTTTTTCAATTTTTGCCTGCTTTGGAAAATCCTTGACAATTTTCACACAATGCCTTCACGGTGCTTGATTTTACACATTTTCATTCAGGCCGCCCCTCTGGCCCCTTGTAGCAAGTTTTGGGACAATCCCCCACCCTTCCCATTTTTGACTTTTTCGACACTACCAGCCCTGTCATTTTTTTCAATTTTTACCCCTATGGAAAATCCTTCACAATTTTCACACAATGCCTTCACGGTGCTTGATTTTACACATTTTTCAATCAGCCCGCCCCTCTGGCCCCTTGTAGCAAGTTTTGGGACAATCCCCCACCCTTCCCATTTTTGACTTTTTCGACACTACCGGCCCTGTCATCTTTTTCAATTTTTGCCCGCTTTGGAAAATCCTTCACAATTTTCACACAATGCCTTCACAGTGCTTGATTTTACACACTTTTAATTCAGGCCGCCCCTCTGGCCCCTTGTAGCAAGTTTTGGGACAATCCCCCACCCTTCCCATTTTTGACTTTTTCGACACTACCGACCCTGTCATTTTTTTCAATTTTTGCCCGCTTTGGAAAATCCTTGACAATTTTCACACAATGCCTTCACGGTGCTTGATTTTACACATTTTTCATTCAGGCCGCCCCTCTGGCCCCTTGTAGCAAGTTTTGGGACAATTCCCCACCCTTTCTATTTTTGACTTTTTCAACACTACCGGCCCTGTCATTTTTTTCAATTTTTGCCCGCTTTGGAAAATCCTTGACAATTTTCACACAATGCCTTCACGGTGCTTGATTTTACACATTTTTCATTCAGGCCGCCCCTCTGGCCCCTTGTAGCAAGTTTTGGGACAATCCCCCACCCTTCCCTATTTTTGACTTTTTCGACACTACCGGCACTGTCATTTTTTAAAATTTTTGCCCGCTTTGGAAAATCCTTGACAATTTTCACACAATGCCTTCACGGTGCTTGATTTTACACATTTTTCATTCAGGCCGCCCCTCTGGCCCCTTGTAGCAAGTTTTGGGACAATCCCCCACCCTTCCCATTTTTGACTTTTTCGACACTACCGACCTCGTCATTTTTTTCAATTTTTGCCCGCTTTGGAAAATCCTTGACAATTTTCACACAATGCCTTCACGGTGCTTGATTTTACACATTTTTCATTCAGGCCGCCCCTCTGGCCCCTTGTAGCAAGTTTTGGGACAATCCCCCACCCTTCCCATTTTTGACTTTTTCGACACTACCGGCCCTGTCATTTTTTTCCATTTTTGGCCGCTTTGGAAAATCCTTCACAATTTTCACACAATGCCCTCACGGTGCTTGATTTTACACATTTTTCATTCAGGCCGCCCCTCTGGCCCCTTGTAGCAAGTTTTGGGACAATCCCCCACCCTTCCCTATTTTTGACTTTTTCGACACTACCGGCACTGTCATTTTTTTAAATTTTTGCCCGCTTTGGAAAATCCTTGACAATTTTCACACAATGCCTTCACGGTGCTTGATTTTACACATTTTTCATTCAGGCCGCCCCTCTGGCCCCTTGTAGCAAGTTTTGGGACAATCCCCCACCCTTCCCATTTTTGACTTTTTCGACACTACCGACCTTGTCATTTTTTTCAATTTTTGCCCGCTTTGGAAAATCCTTGACAATTTTCACACAATGCCTTCACGGTGCTTGATTTTACACATTTTTCATTCAGGCCGCCCCTCTGGCCCCTTGTAGCAAGTTTTGGGACAATCCCCCACCCTTCCCATTTTTGACAATCCCCCACCCTTCCCATTTTTGACTTTTGCGACACTACCGACCCTGTCATTTTTTTCAATTTTTGCCCGCTTTGGAAAATCCTTGACAATTTTCACACAATGCCTTCACGGTGCTTGATTTTACACATTTTTCATTCAGGCCGCCCCTCTGGCCCCTTGTAGCAAGTTTTGGGACAATCCCCCACCCTTCCTATTTTTGACTTTTTCGACACTACCGGCCCTGTCATTTTTTTCAATTTTTGCCCGCTTTGGAAAATCCTTGACAATTTTCACACAATGCCCTCACGGTGCTTGATTTTACACATTTTTCATTCAGGCCGCCCCTCTGGCCCCTTGTAGCAAGTTTTGGGACAATCCCCCACCCTTCCCATTTTTGACTTTTTCGACACTACCGGCCCTGTCATTTTTTTCCATTTTTGGCCGCTTTGGAAAATCCTTCACAATTTTCACACAATGCCCTCATGGTGCTTGATTTTACACATTTTTCATTCAGGCCGCCCCTCTTGCCCCTTGTAGCAAGTTTTGGGACAATCCCCCACCCTTCCCATTTTTGACTTTTTCGACACTACCGGCCCTGTCATTTTTTCCATTTTTGGCCGCTTTGGAAAATCCTTCACAATTTTCACACAATGCCCTCACGGTGCTTGATTTTACACATTTTTCATTCAGGCCGCCCCTCTGGCCCCTTGTAGCAAGTTTTGGGACAATCCCCCACCCTTCCCATTTTTGACTTTTTCGACACTACCGGCCCTGTCATTTTTTTCCATTTTTGGCCGCTTTGGAAAATCCTTGACAATTTTCACACTATGCCCTCACGGTGCTTGATTTTACACATTTTTCATTCAGGCCGCCCCTCTGGCCCCTTGTAGCAAGTTTTGGGACAATCCCCCACCCTTCCCTATTTTTGACTTTTTCGACACTACCGGCACTGTCATTTTTTTCAATTTTTGCCCGCTTTGGAAAATCCTTGACAATTTTCACACAATGCCTTCACGGTGCTTGATTTTACACATTTTTCATTCAGGCCGCCCCTCTGGCCCCTTGTAGCAAGTTTTGGGACAATCCCCCACCCTTCCCATTTTTGACTTTTTCGACACTACCGACCTTGTCATTTTTTTCAATTTTTGCCCGCTTTGGAAAATCCTTGACAATTTTCACACAATGCCTTCACGGTGCTTGATTTTACACATTTTTCATTCAGGCCGCCCCTCTGGCCCCTTGTAGCAAGTTTTGGGACAATCCCCCACCCTTCCCATTTTTGACTTTTGCGACACTACCGACCCTGTCATTTTTTTCAATTTTTGCCCGCTTTGGAAAATCCTTGACAATTTTCACACAATGCCTTCACGGTGCTTGATTTTACACATTTTTCATTCAGGCCGCCCCTCTGGCCCCTTGTAGCAAGTTTTGGGACAATCCCCCACCCTTCCTATTTTTGACTTTTTCGACACTACCGGCCCTGTCATTTTTTTCAATTTTTGGCCACTTTGGAAAATCCTTGACAATTTTCACACAATGCCCTCACGGTGCTTGATTTTACACATTTTTCATTCAGGCCGCCCCTCTGGCCCCTTGTAGCAAGTTTTGGGACAATCCCCTACCCTTCCCTATTTTTGACTTTTTCGACACTACCGGCCCTGTCATTCTTTAAAATTTTTGCCCGCTTTGGAAAATCCTTGACAATTTTCACACAATGCCTTCACGGTGCTTGATTTTACACATTTTTCATTCAGGCCGCCCCTCTGGCCCCTTGTAGCAAGTTTTGGGACAATCCCCCACCCTTCCCATTTTTGACTTTTTCGACACTACCGACCCTGTCATTTTTTTTCAATTTTTGCCCGCTTTGGAAAATCCTTGACAATTTTCACACAATGCCTTCACGGTGCTTGATTTTACACATTTTTCATTCAGGCCGCCCCTCTGGCCCCTTGTAGCAAGTTTTGGGACAATCCCCCACCCTTCCCATTTTTGACTTTTTCGACACTACCGGCCCTGTCATTTTTTTCCATTTTTGGCCGCTTTGGAAAATCCTTCACAATTTTCACACAATGCCCTCACGGTGCTTGATTTTACACATTTTTCATTCAGGCCGCCCCTCTGGCCCCTTGTAGCAAGTTTTGGGACAATCCCCCACCCTTCCCTATTTTTGACTTTTTCGACACTACCGGCCCTGTCATTTTTTTAAATTTTTGCCCGCTTTGGAAAATCCTTGACAATTTTCACACAATGCCTTCACGGTGCTTGATTTTACACATTTTTCATTCAGGCCGCCCCTCTGGCCCCTTGTAGCAAGTTTTGGGACAATCCCCCACCCTTCCCATTTTTGACTTTTTCGACACTACCGACCTTGTCATTTTTTTCAATTTTTGCCCGCTTTGGAAAATCCTTGACAATTTTCACACAATGCCTTCACGGTGCTTGATTTTACACATTTTTCATTCAGGCCGCCCCTCTGGCCCCTTGTAGCAAGTTTTGGGACAATCCCCCACCCTTCCCATTTTTGACTTTTGCGACACTACCGACCCTGTCATTTTTTTCAATTTTTGGCCACTTTGGAAAATCCTTGACAATTTTCACACAATGCCTTCACGGTGCTTGATTTTACACATTTTTCATTCAGGCCGCCCCTCTGGCCCCTTGTAGCAAGTTTTGGGACAATCCCCCACCCTTCCTATTTTTGACTTTTTCGACACTACCGGCCCTGTCATTTTTTTCAATTTTTGGCCACTTTGGAAAATCCTTGACAATTTTCACACAATGCCCTCACGGTGCTTGATTTTACACATTTTTCATTCAGGCCGCCCCTCTGGCCCCTTGTAGCAAGTTTTGGGACAATCCCCTACCTTTCCCTATTTTTGACTTTTTCGACACTACCGGCCCTGTCATTCTTTAAAATTTTTGCCCGCTTTGGAAAATCCTTGACAATTTTCACACAATGCCTTCACGGTGCTTGATTTTACACATTTTTCATTCAGGCCGCCCCTCTGGCCCCTTGTAGCAAGTTTTGGGACAATCCCCCACCCTTCCCATTTTTGACTTTTTCGACACTACCGACCCTGTCATTTTTTTTCAATTTTTGCCCGCTTTGGAAAATCCTTGACAATTTTCACACAATGCCTTCACGGTGCTTGATTTTACACATTTTTCATTCAGGCCGCCCCTCTGGCCCCTTGTAGCAAGTTTTGGGACAATCCCCCACCCTTCCCATTTTTGACTTTTTCGACACTACCGGCCCTGTCATTTTTTTCCATTTTTGGCCGCTTTGGAAAATCCTTCACAATTTTCACACAATGCCCTCACGGTGCTTGATTTTACACATTTTTCATTCAGGCCGCCCCTCTGGCCCCTTGTAGCAAGTTTTGGGACAATCCCCCACCCTTCCCTATTTTTGACTTTTTCGACACTACCGGCACTGTCATTTTTTTAAATTTTTGCCCGCTTTGGAAAATCCTTGACAATTTTCACACAATGCCTTCACGGTGCTTGATTTTACACATTTTTCATTCAGGCCGCCCCTCTGGCCCCTTGTAGCAAGTTTTGGGACAATCCCCCACCCTTCCCATTTTTGACTTTTTCGACACTACCGACCTTGTCATTTTTTTCAATTTTTGCCCGCTTTGGAAAATCCTTGACAATTTTCACACAATGCCTTCACGGTGCTTGATTTTACACATTTTTCATTCAGGCCGCCCCTCTGGCCCCTTGTAGCAAGTTTTGGGACAATCCCCCACCCTTCCCATTTTTGACTTTTGCGACACTACCGACCCTGTCATTTTTTTCAATTTTTGCCCGCTTTGGAAAATCCTTGACAATTTTCACACAATGCCTTCACGGTGCTTGATTTTACACATTTTTCATTCAGGCCGCCCCTCTGGCCCCTTGTAGCAAGTTTTGGGACAATCCCCCACCCTTCCTATTTTTGACTTTTTCGACACTACCGGCCCTGTCATTTTTTTCAATTTTTGCCCGCTTTGGAAAATCCTTGACAATTTTCACACAATGCCCTCACGGTGCTTGATTTTACACATTTTTCATTCAGGCCGCCCCTCTGGCCCCTTGTAGCAAGTTTTGGGACAATCCCCCACCCTTCCCATTTTTGACTTTTTCGACACTACCGGCCCTGTCATTTTTTTCCATTTTTGGCCGCTTTGGAAAATCCTTCACAATTTTCACACAATGCCCTCATGGTGCTTGATTTTACACATTTTTCATTCAGGCCGCCCCTCTTGCCCCTTGTAGCAAGTTTTGGGACAATCCCCCACCCTTCCCATTTTTGACTTTTTCGACACTACCGGCCCTGTCATTTTTTCCATTTTTGGCCGCTTTGGAAAATCCTTCACAATTTTCACACAATGCCCTCACGGTGCTTGATTTTACACATTTTTCATTCAGGCCGCCCCTCTGGCCCCTTGTAGCAAGTTTTGGGACAATCCCCCACCCTTCCCATTTTTGACTTTTTCGACACTACCGGCCCTGTCATTTTTTTCCATTTTTGGCCGCTTTGGAAAATCCTTGACAATTTTCACACAATGCCCTCACGGTGCTTGATTTTACACATTTTTCATTCAGGCCGCCCCTCTGGCCCCTTGTAGCAAGTTTTGGGACAATCCCCCACCCTTCCCTATTTTTGACTTTTTCGACACTACCGGCACTGTCATTTTTTTCAATTTTTGCCCGCTTTGGAAAATCCTTGACAATTTTCACACAATGCCTTCACGGTGCTTGATTTTACACATTTTTCATTCAGGCCGCCCCTCTGGCCCCTTGTAGCAAGTTTTGGGACAATCCCCCACCCTTCCCATTTTTGACTTTTTCGACACTACCGACCTTGTCATTTTTTTCAATTTTTGCCCGCTTTGGAAAATCCTTGACAATTTTCACACAATGCCTTCACGGTGCTTGATTTTACACATTTTTCATTCAGGCCGCCCCTCTGGCCCCTTGTAGCAAGTTTTGGGACAATCCCCCACCCTTCCCATTTTTGACTTTTGCGACACTACCGACCCTGTCATTTTTTTCAATTTTTGCCCGCTTTGGAAAATCCTTGACAATTTTCACACAATGCCTTCACGGTGCTTGATTTTACACATTTTTCATTCAGGCCGCCCCTCTGGCCCCTTGTAGCAAGTTTTGGGACAATCCCCCACCCTTCCTATTTTTGACTTTTTCGACACTACCGGCCCTGTCATTTTTTTCAATTTTTGGCCACTTTGGAAAATCCTTGACAATTTTCACACAATGCCCTCACGGTGCTTGATTTTACACATTTTTCATTCAGGCCGCCCCTCTGGCCCCTTGTAGCAAGTTTTGGGACAATCCCCTACCCTTCCCTATTTTTGACTTTTTCGACACTACCGGCCCTGTCATTCTTTAAAATTTTTGCCCGCTTTGGAAAATCCTTGACAATTTTCACACAATGCCTTCACGGTGCTTGATTTTACACATTTTTCATTCAGGCCGCCCCTCTGGCCCCTTGTAGCAAGTTTTGGGACAATCCCCCACCCTTCCCATTTTTGACTTTTTCGACACTACCGACCCTGTCATTTTTTTTCAATTTTTGCCCGCTTTGGAAAATCCTTGACAATTTTCACACAATGCCTTCACGGTGCTTGATTTTACACATTTTTCATTCAGGCCGCCCCTCTGGCCCCTTGTAGCAAGTTTTGGGACAATCCCCCACCCTTCCCATTTTTGACTTTTTCGACACTACCGGCCCTGTCATTTTTTTCCATTTTTGGCCGCTTTGGAAAATCCTTCACAATTTTCACACAATGCCCTCACGGTGCTTGATTTTACACATTTTTCATTCAGGCCGCCCCTCTGGCCCCTTGTAGCAAGTTTTGGGACAATCCCCCACCCTTCCCTATTTTTGACTTTTTCGACACTACCGGCACTGTCATTTTTTTAAATTTTTGCCCGCTTTGGAAAATCCTTGACAATTTTCACACAATGCCTTCACGGTGCTTGATTTTACACATTTTTCATTCAGGCCGCCCCTCTGGCCCCTTGTAGCAAGTTTTGGGACAATCCCCCACCCTTCCCATTTTTGACTTTTTCGACACTACCGACCTTGTCATTTTTTTCAATTTTTGCCCGCTTTGGAAAATCCTTGACAATTTTCACACAATGCCTTCACGGTGCTTGATTTTACACATTTTTCATTCAGGCCGCCCCTCTGGCCCCTTGTAGCAAGTTTTGGGACAATCCCCCACCCTTCCCATTTTTGACTTTTGCGACACTACCGACCCTGTCATTTTTTTCAATTTTTGCCCGCTTTGGAAAATCCTTGACAATTTTCACACAATGCCTTCACGGTGCTTGATTTTACACATTTTTCATTCAGGCCGCCCCTCTGGCCCCTTGTAGCAAGTTTTGGGACAATCCCCCACCCTTCCTATTTTTGACTTTTTCGACACTACCGGCCCTGTCATTTTTTTCAATTTTTGGCCACTTTGGAAAATCCTTGACAATTTTCACACAATGCCCTCACGGTGCTTGATTTTACACATTTTTCATTCAGGCCGCCCCTCTGGCCCCTTGTAGCAAGTTTTGGGACAATCCCCTACCCTTCCCTATTTTTGACTTTTTCGACACTACCGGCCCTGTCATTCTTTAAAATTTTTGCCCGCTTTGGAAAATCCTTGACAATTTTCACACAATGCCTTCACGGTGCTTGATTTTACACATTTTTCATTCAGGCCGCCCCTCTGGCCCCTTGTAGCAAGTTTTGGGACAATCCCCCACCCTTCCCATTTTTGACTTTTTCGACACTACCGACCCTGTCATTTTTTTTCAATTTTTGCCCGCTTTGGAAAATCCTTGACAATTTTCACACAATGCCTTCACGGTGCTTGATTTTACACATTTTTCATTCAGGCCGCCCCTCTGGCCCCTTGTAGCAAGTTTTGGGACAATCCCCCACCCTTCCCATTTTTGACTTTTTCGACACTACCGGCCCTGTCATTTTTTTCCATTTTTGGCCGCTTTGGAAAATCCTTCACAATTTTCACACAATGCCCTCACGGTGCTTGATTTTACACATTTTTCATTCAGGCCGCCCCTCTGGCCCCTTGTAGCAAGTTTTGGGACAATCCCCCACCCTTCCCTATTTTTGACTTTTTCGACACTACCGGCCCTGTCATTTTTTTAAATTTTTGCCCGCTTTGGAAAATCCTTGACAATTTTCACACAATGCCTTCACGGTGCTTGATTTTACACATTTTTCATTCAGGCCGCCCCTCTGGCCCCTTGTAGCAAGTTTTGGGACAATCCCCCACCCTTCCCATTTTTGACTTTTTCGACACTACCGACCTTGTCATTTTTTTCAATTTTTGCCCGCTTTGGAAAATCCTTGACAATTTTCACACAATGCCTTCACGGTGCTTGATTTTACACATTTTTCATTCAGGCCGCCCCTCTGGCCCCTTGTAGCAAGTTTTGGGACAATCCCCCACCCTTCCCATTTTTGACTTTTTCGACACTACCGACCCTGTCATTTTTTTTCAATTTTTGCCCGCTTTGGAAAATCCTTGACAATTTTCACACAATGCCTTCACGGTGCTTGATTTTACACATTTTTCATTCAGGCCGCCCCTCTGGCCCCTTGTAGCAAGTTTTGGGACAATCCCCCACCCTTCCCATTTTTGACTTTTTCGACACTACCGGCCCTGTCATTTTTTTCCATTTTTGGCCGCTTTGGAAAATCCTTCACAATTTTCACACAATGCCCTCACGGTGCTTGATTTTACACATTTTTCATTCAGGCCGCCCCTCTTGCCCCTTGTAGCAAGTTTTGGGACAATCCCCCACCCTTCCCATTTTTGACTTTTTCGACACTACCGGCCCTGTCATTTTTTCCATTTTTGGCCGCTTTGGAAAATCCTTCACAATTTTCACACAATGCCCTCACGGTGCTTGATTTTACACATTTTTCATTCAGGCCGCCCCTCTGGCCCCTTGTAGCAAGTTTTGGGACAATCCCCCACCCTTCCCATTTTTGACTTTTTCGACACTACCGGCCCTGTCATTTTTTTCCATTTTTGGCCGCTTTGGAAAATCCTTGACAATTTTCACACAATGCCCTCACGGTGCTTGATTTTACACATTTTTCATTCAGGCCGCCCCTCTGGCCCCTTGTAGCAAGTTTTGGGACAATCCCCCACCCTTCCCTATTTTTGACTTTTTCGACACTACCGGCACTGTCATTTTTTTCAATTTTTGCCCGCTTTGGAAAATCCTTGACAATTTTCACACAATGCCTTCACGGTGCTTGATTTTACACATTTTTCATTCAGGCCGCCCCTCTGGCCCCTTGTAGCAAGTTTTGGGACAATCCCCCACCCTTCCCATTTTTGACTTTTTCGACACTACCGACCTTGTCATTTTTTTCAATTTTTGCCCGCTTTGGAAAATCCTTGACAATTTTCACACAATGCCTTCACGGTGCTTGATTTTACACATTTTTCATTCAGGCCGCCCCTCTGGCCCCTTGTAGCAAGTTTTGGGACAATCCCCCACCCTTCCCATTTTTGACTTTTGCGACACTACCGACCCTGTCATTTTTTTCAATTTTTGCCCGCTTTGGAAAATCCTTGACAATTTTCACACAATGCCTTCACGGTGCTTGATTTTACACATTTTTCATTCAGGCCGCCCCTCTGGCCCCTTGTAGCAAGTTTTGGGACAATCCCCCACCCTTCCTATTTTTGACTTTTTCGACACTACCGGCCCTGTCATTTTTTTCAATTTTTGGCCACTTTGGAAAATCCTTGACAATTTTCACACAATGCCCTCACGGTGCTTGATTTTACACATTTTTCATTCAGGCCGCCCCTCTGGCCCCTTGTAGCAAGTTTTGGGACAATCCCCTACCCTTCCCTATTTTTGACTTTTTCGACACTACCGGCCCTGTCATTCTTTAAAATTTTTGCCCGCTTTGGAAAATCCTTGACAATTTTCACACAATGCCTTCACGGTGCTTGATTTTACACATTTTTCATTCAGGCCGCCCCTCTGGCCCCTTGTAGCAAGTTTTGGGACAATCCCCCACCCTTCCCATTTTTGACTTTTTCGACACTACCGACCCTGTCATTTTTTTTCAATTTTTGCCCGCTTTGGAAAATCCTTGACAATTTTCACACAATGCCTTCACGGTGCTTGATTTTACACATTTTTCATTCAGGCCGCCCCTCTGGCCCCTTGTAGCAAGTTTTGGGACAATCCCCCACCCTTCCCATTTTTGACTTTTTCGACACTACCGGCCCTGTCATTTTTTTCCATTTTTGGCCGCTTTGGAAAATCCTTCACAATTTTCACACAATGCCCTCACGGTGCTTGATTTTACACATTTTTCATTCAGGCCGCCCCTCTGGCCCCTTGTAGCAAGTTTTGGGACAATCCCCCACCCTTCCCATTTTTGACTTTTTCGACACTACCGACCTTGTCATTTTTTTCAATTTTTGCCCGCTTTGGAAAATCCTTGACAATTTTCACACAATGCCTTCACGGTGCTTGATTTTACACATTTTTCATTCAGGCCGCCCCTCTGGCCCCTTGTAGCAAGTTTTGGGACAATCCCCCACCCTTCCCATTTTTGACTTTTGCGACACTACCGACCCTGTCATTTTTTTCAATTTTTGCCCGCTTTGGAAAATCCTTGACAATTTTCACACAATGCCTTCACGGTGCTTGATTTTACACATTTTTCATTCAGGCCGCCCCTCTGGCCCCTTGTAGCAAGTTTTGGGACAATCCCCCACCCTTCCTATTTTTGACTTTTTCGACACTACCGGCCCTGTCATTTTTTTCAATTTTTGGCCACTTTGGAAAATCCTTGACAATTTTCACACAATGCCCTCACGGTGCTTGATTTTACACATTTTTCATTCAGGCCGCCCCTCTGGCCCCTTGTAGCAAGTTTTGGGACAATCCCCTACCCTTCCCTATTTTTGACTTTTTCGACACTACCGGCCCTGTCATTCTTTAAAATTTTTGCCCGCTTTGGAAAATCCTTGACAATTTTCACACAATGCCTTCACGGTGCTTGATTTTACACATTTTTCATTCAGGCCGCCCCTCTGGCCCCTTGTAGCAAGTTTTGGGACAATCCCCCACCCTTCCCATTTTTGACTTTTTCGACACTACCGACCCTGTCATTTTTTTTCAATTTTTGCCCGCTTTGGAAAATCCTTGACAATTTTCACACAATGCCTTCACGGTGCTTGATTTTACACATTTTTCATTCAGGCCGCCCCTCTGGCCCCTTGTAGCAAGTTTTGGGACAATCCCCCACCCTTCCCATTTTTGACTTTTTCGACACTACCGGCCCTGTCATTTTTTTCCATTTTTGGCCGCTTTGGAAAATCCTTCACAATTTTCACACAATGCCCTCACGGTGCTTGATTTTACACATTTTTCATTCAGGCCGCCCCTCTGGCCCCTTGTAGC
Organism: Scomber japonicus; assembly: GCF_027409825.1. Lineage (NCBI taxonomy): Eukaryota > Metazoa > Chordata > Actinopteri > Scombriformes > Scombridae > Scomber > Scomber japonicus. Next base: position 17,518,810 of record NC_070583.1, read on the forward strand.
AAGTTTTGGGACAATCCCCCACCCTTCCCTATTTTTGACTTTTTCGACACTACCGGCCCTGTCATTTTTTTAAATTTTTGCCCGCTTTGGAAAATCCTTGACAATTTTCACACAATGCCTTCACGGTGCTTGATTTTACACATTTTTCATTCAGGCCGCCCCTCTGGCCCCTTGTAGCAAGTTTTGGGACAATCCCCCACCCTTCCCATTTTTGACTTTTTCGACACTACCGACCTTGTCATTTTTTTCAATTTTTGCCCGCTTTGGAAAATCCTTGACAATTTTCACACAATGCCTTCACGGTGCTTGATTTTACACATTTTTCATTCAGGCCGCCCCTCTGGCCCCTTGTAGCAAGTTTTGGGACAATCCCCCACCCTTCCCATTTTTGACTTTTGCGACACTACCGACCCTGTCATTTTTTTCAATTTTTGGCCACTTTGGAAAATCCTTGACAATTTTCACACAATGCCTTCACGGTGCTTGATTTTACACATTTTTCATTCAGGCCGCCCCTCTGGCCCCTTGTAGCAAGTTTTGGGACAATCCCCCACCCTTCCTATTTTTGACTTTTTCGACACTACCGGCCCTGTCATTTTTTTCAATTTTTGGCCACTTTGGAAAATCCTTGACAATTTTCACACAATGCCCTCACGGTGCTTGATTTTACACATTTTTCATTCAGGCCGCCCCTCTGGCCCCTTGTAGCAAGTTTTGGGACAATCCCCTACCTTTCCCTATTTTTGACTTTTTCGACACTACCGGCCCTGTCATTCTTTAAAATTTTTGCCCGCTTTGGAAAATCCTTGACAATTTTCACACAATGCCTTCACGGTGCTTGATTTTACACATTTTTCATTCAGGCCGCCCCTCTGGCCCCTTGTAGCAAGTTTTGGGACAATCCCCCACCCTTCCCATTTTTGACTTTTTCGACACTACCGACCCTGTCATTTTTTTTCAATTTTTGCCCGCTTTGGAAAATCCTTGACAATTTTCACACAATGCCTTCACGGTGCTTGATTTTACACATTTTTCATTCAGGCCGCCCCTCTGGCCCCTTGTAGCAAGTTTTGGGACAATCCCCCACCCTTCCCATTTTTGACTTTTTCGACACTACCGGCCCTGTCATTTTTTTCCATTTTTGGCCGCTTTGGAAAATCCTTCACAATTTTCACACAATGCCCTCACGGTGCTTGATTTTACACATTTTTCATTCAGGCCGCCCCTCTGGCCCCTTGTAGCAAGTTTTGGGACAATCCCCCACCCTTCCCTATTTTTGACTTTTTCGACACTACCGGCACTGTCATTTTTTTAAATTTTTGCCCGCTTTGGAAAATCCTTGACAATTTTCACACAATGCCTTCACGGTGCTTGATTTTACACATTTTTCATTCAGGCCGCCCCTCTGGCCCCTTGTAGCAAGTTTTGGGACAATCCCCCACCCTTCCCATTTTTGACTTTTTCGACACTACCGACCTTGTCATTTTTTTCAATTTTTGCCCGCTTTGGAAAATCCTTGACAATTTTCACACAATGCCTTCACGGTGCTTGATTTTACACATTTTTCATTCAGGCCGCCCCTCTGGCCCCTTGTAGCAAGTTTTGGGACAATCCCCCACCCTTCCCATTTTTGACTTTTGCGACACTACCGACCCTGTCATTTTTTTCAATTTTTGCCCGCTTTGGAAAATCCTTGACAATTTTCACACAATGCCTTCACGGTGCTTGATTTTACACATTTTTCATTCAGGCCGCCCCTCTGGCCCCTTGTAGCAAGTTTTGGGACAATCCCCCACCCTTCCTATTTTTGACTTTTTCGACACTACCGGCCCTGTCATTTTTTTCAATTTTTGCCCGCTTTGGAAAATCCTTGACAATTTTCACACAATGCCCTCACGGTGCTTGATTTTACACATTTTTCATTCAGGCCGCCCCTCTGGCCCCTTGTAGCAAGTTTTGGGACAATCCCCCACCCTTCCCATTTTTGACTTTTTCGACACTACCGGCCCTGTCATTTTTTTCCATTTTTGGCCGCTTTGGAAAATCCTTCACAATTTTCACACAATGCCCTCATGGTGCTTGATTTTACACATTTTTCATTCAGGCCGCCCCTCTTGCCCCTTGTAGCAAGTTTTGGGACAATCCCCCACCCTTCCCATTTTTGACTTTTTCGACACTACCGGCCCTGTCATTTTTTCCATTTTTGGCCGCTTTGGAAAATCCTTCACAATTTTCACACAATGCCCTCACGGTGCTTGATTTTACACATTTTTCATTCAGGCCGCCCCTCTGGCCCCTTGTAGCAAGTTTTGGGACAATCCCCCACCCTTCCCATTTTTGACTTTTTCGACACTACCGGCCCTGTCATTTTTTTCCATTTTTGGCCGCTTTGGAAAATCCTTGACAATTTTCACACAATGCCCTCACGGTGCTTGATTTTACACATTTTTCATTCAGGCCGCCCCTCTGGCCCCTTGTAGCAAGTTTTGGGACAATCCCCCACCCTTCCCTATTTTTGACTTTTTCGACACTACCGGCACTGTCATTTTTTTCAATTTTTGCCCGCTTTGGAAAATCCTTGACAATTTTCACACAATGCCTTCACGGTGCTTGATTTTACACATTTTTCATTCAGGCCGCCCCTCTGGCCCCTTGTAGCAAGTTTTGGGACAATCCCCCACCCTTCCCATTTTTGACTTTTTCGACACTACCGACCTTGTCATTTTTTTCAATTTTTGCCCGCTTTGGAAAATCCTTGACAATTTTCACACAATGCCTTCACGGTGCTTGATTTTACACATTTTTCATTCAGGCCGCCCCTCTGGCCCCTTGTAGCAAGTTTTGGGACAATCCCCCACCCTTCCCATTTTTGACTTTTGCGACACTACCGACCCTGTCATTTTTTTCAATTTTTGCCCGCTTTGGAAAATCCTTGACAATTTTCACACAATGCCTTCACGGTGCTTGATTTTACACATTTTTCATTCAGGCCGCCCCTCTGGCCCCTTGTAGCAAGTTTTGGGACAATCCCCCACCCTTCCTATTTTTGACTTTTTCGACACTACCGGCCCTGTCATTTTTTTCAATTTTTGCCCGCTTTGGAAAATCCTTGACAATTTTCACACAATGCCCTCACGGTGCTTGATTTTACACATTTTTCATTCAGGCCGCCCCTCTGGCCCCTTGTAGCAAGTTTTGGGACAATCCCCCACCCTTCCCATTTTTGACTTTTTCGACACTACCGGCCCTGTCATTTTTTTCCATTTTTGGCCGCTTTGGAAAATCCTTCACAATTTTCACACAATGCCCTCATGGTGCTTGATTTTACACATTTTTCATTCAGGCCGCCCCTCTTGCCCCTTGTAGCAAGTTTTGGGACAATCCCCCACCCTTCCCATTTTTGACTTTTTCGACACTACCGGCCCTGTCATTTTTTCCATTTTTGGCCGCTTTGGAAAATCCTTCACAATTTTCACACAATGCCCTCACGGTGCTTGATTTTACACATTTTTCATTCAGGCCGCCCCTCTGGCCCCTTGTAGCAAGTTTTGGGACAATCCCCCACCCTTCCCATTTTTGACTTTTTCGACACTACCGGCCCTGTCATTTTTTTCCATTTTTGGCCGCTTTGGAAAATCCTTGACAATTTTCACACAATGCCCTCACGGTGCTTGATTTTACACATTTTTCATTCAGGCCGCCCCTCTGGCCCCTTGTAGCAAGTTTTGGGACAATCCCCCACCCTTCCCTATTTTTGACTTTTTCGACACTACCGGCACTGTCATTTTTTTCAATTTTTGCCCGCTTTGGAAAATCCTTGACAATTTTCACACAATGCCTTCACGGTGCTTGATTTTACACATTTTTCATTCAGGCCGCCCCTCTGGCCCCTTGTAGCAAGTTTTGGGACAATCCCCCACCCTTCCCATTTTTGACTTTTTCGACACTACCGACCTTGTCATTTTTTTCAATTTTTGCCCGCTTTGGAAAATCCTTGACAATTTTCACACAATGCCTTCACGGTGCTTGATTTTACACATTTTTCATTCAGGCCGCCCCTCTGGCCCCTTGTAGCAAGTTTTGGGACAATCCCCCACCCTTCCCATTTTTGACTTTTGCGACACTACCGACCCTGTCATTTTTTTCAATTTTTGCCCGCTTTGGAAAATCCTTGACAATTTTCACACAATGCCTTCACGGTGCTTGATTTTACACATTTTTCATTCAGGCCGCCCCTCTGGCCCCTTGTAGCAAGTTTTGGGACAATCCCCCACCCTTCCTATTTTTGACTTTTTCGACACTACCGGCCCTGTCATTTTTTTCAATTTTTGGCCACTTTGGAAAATCCTTGACAATTTTCACACAATGCCCTCACGGTGCTTGATTTTACACATTTTTCATTCAGGCCGCCCCTCTGGCCCCTTGTAGCAAGTTTTGGGACAATCCCCTACCCTTCCCATTTTTGACTTTTTCGACACTACCGACCTTGTCATTTTTTTCAATTTTTGCCCGCTTTGGAAAATCCTTGACAATTTTCACACAATGCCTTCACGGTGCTTGATTTTACACATTTTTCATTCAGGCCGCCCCTCTGGCCCCTTGTAGCAAGTTTTGGGACAATCCCCCACCCTTCCCATTTTTGACTTTTGCGACACTACCGACCCTGTCATTTTTTTCAATTTTTGCCCGCTTTGGAAAATCCTTGACAATTTTCACACAATGCCTTCACGGTGCTTGATTTTACACATTTTTCATTCAGGCCGCCCCTCTGGCCCCTTGTAGCAAGTTTTGGGACAATCCCCCACCCTTCCTATTTTTGACTTTTTCGACACTACCGGCCCTGTCATTTTTTTCAATTTTTGCCCGCTTTGGAAAATCCTTGACAATTTTCACACAATGCCCTCACGGTGCTTGATTTTACACATTTTTCATTCAGGCCGCCCCTCTGGCCCCTTGTAGCAAGTTTTGGGACAATCCCCCACCCTTCCCATTTTTGACTTTTTCGACACTACCGGCCCTGTCATTTTTTTCCATTTTTGGCCGCTTTGGAAAATCCTTCACAATTTTCACACAATGCCCTCATGGTGCTTGATTTTACACATTTTTCATTCAGGCCGCCCCTCTTGCCCCTTGTAGCAAGTTTTGGGACAATCCCCCACCCTTCCCATTTTTGACTTTTTCGACACTACCGGCCCTGTCATTTTTTCCATTTTTGGCCGCTTTGGAAAATCCTTCACAATTTTCACACAATGCCCTCACGGTGCTTGATTTTACACATTTTTCATTCAGGCCGCCCCTCTGGCCCCTTGTAGCAAGTTTTGGGACAATCCCCCACCCTTCCCATTTTTGACTTTTTCGACACTACCGGCCCTGTCATTTTTTTCCATTTTTGGCCGCTTTGGAAAATCCTTGACAATTTTCACACAATGCCCTCACGGTGCTTGATTTTACACATTTTTCATTCAGGCCGCCCCTCTGGCCCCTTGTAGCAAGTTTTGGGACAATCCCCCACCCTTCCCTATTTTTGACTTTTTCGACACTACCGGCACTGTCATTTTTTTCAATTTTTGCCCGCTTTGGAAAATCCTTGACAATTTTCACACAATGCCTTCACGGTGCTTGATTTTACACATTTTTCATTCAGGCCGCCCCTCTGGCCCCTTGTAGCAAGTTTTGGGACAATCCCCCACCCTTCCCATTTTTGACTTTTTCGACACTACCGACCTTGTCATTTTTTTCAATTTTTGCCCGCTTTGGAAAATCCTTGACAATTTTCACACAATGCCTTCACGGTGCTTGATTTTACACATTTTTCATTCAGGCCGCCCCTCTGGCCCCTTGTAGCAAGTTTTGGGACAATCCCCCACCCTTCCCATTTTTGACTTTTGCGACACTACCGACCCTGTCATTTTTTTCAATTTTTGCCCGCTTTGGAAAATCCTTGACAATTTTCACACAATGCCTTCACGGTGCTTGATTTTACACATTTTTCATTCAGGCCGCCCCTCTGGCCCCTTGTAGCAAGTTTTGGGACAATCCCCCACCCTTCCTATTTTTGACTTTTTCGACACTACCGGCCCTGTCATTTTTTTCAATTTTTGCCCGCTTTGGAAAATCCTTGACAATTTTCACACAATGCCCTCACGGTGCTTGATTTTACACATTTTTCATTCAGGCCGCCCCTCTGGCCCCTTGTAGCAAGTTTTGGGACAATCCCCCACCCTTCCCATTTTTGACTTTTTCGACACTACCGGCCCTGTCATTTTTTTCCATTTTTGGCCGCTTTGGAAAATCCTTCACAATTTTCACACAATGCCCTCATGGTGCTTGATTTTACACATTTTTCATTCAGGCCGCCCCTCTTGCCCCTTGTAGCAAGTTTTGGGACAATCCCCCACCCTTCCCATTTTTGACTTTTTCGACACTACCGGCCCTGTCATTTTTTCCATTTTTGGCCGCTTTGGAAAATCCTTCACAATTTTCACACAATGCCCTCACGGTGCTTGATTTTACACATTTTTCATTCAGGCCGCCCCTCTGGCCCCTTGTAGCAAGTTTTGGGACAATCCCCCACCCTTCCCATTTTTGACTTTTTCGACACTACCGGCCCTGTCATTTTTTTCCATTTTTGGCCGCTTTGGAAAATCCTTGACAATTTTCACACAATGCCCTCACGGTGCTTGATTTTACACATTTTTCATTCAGGCCGCCCCTCTGGCCCCTTGTAGCAAGTTTTGGGACAATCCCCCACCCTTCCCTATTTTTGACTTTTTCGACACTACCGGCACTGTCATTTTTTTCAATTTTTGCCCGCTTTGGAAAATCCTTGACAATTTTCACACAATGCCTTCACGGTGCTTGATTTTACACATTTTTCATTCAGGCCGCCCCTCTGGCCCCTTGTAGCAAGTTTTGGGACAATCCCCCACCCTTCCCATTTTTGACTTTTTCGACACTACCGACCTTGTCATTTTTTTCAATTTTTGCCCGCTTTGGAAAATCCTTGACAATTTTCACACAATGCCTTCACGGTGCTTGATTTTACACATTTTTCATTCAGGCCGCCCCTCTGGCCCCTTGTAGCAAGTTTTGGGACAATCCCCCACCCTTCCCATTTTTGACTTTTGCGACACTACCGACCCTGTCATTTTTTTCAATTTTTGCCCGCTTTGGAAAATCCTTGACAATTTTCACACAATGCCTTCACGGTGCTTGATTTTACACATTTTTCATTCAGGCCGCCCCTCTGGCCCCTTGTAGCAAGTTTTGGGACAATCCCCCACCCTTCCTATTTTTGACTTTTTCGACACTACCGGCCCTGTCATTTTTTTCAATTTTTGGCCACTTTGGAAAATCCTTGACAATTTTCACACAATGCCCTCACGGTGCTTGATTTTACACATTTTTCATTCAGGCCGCCCCTCTGGCCCCTTGTAGCAAGTTTTGGGACAATCCCCTACCCTTCCCTATTTTTGACTTTTTCGACACTACCGGCCCTGTCATTCTTTAAAATTTTTGCCCGCTTTGGAAAATCCTTGACAATTTTCACACAATGCCTTCACGGTGCTTGATTTTACACATTTTTCATTCAGGCCGCCCCTCTGGCCCCTTGTAGCAAGTTTTGGGACAATCCCCCACCCTTCCCATTTTTGACTTTTTCGACACTACCGACCCTGTCATTTTTTTTCAATTTTTGCCCGCTTTGGAAAATCCTTGACAATTTTCACACAATGCCTTCACGGTGCTTGATTTTACACATTTTTCATTCAGGCCGCCCCTCTGGCCCCTTGTAGCAAGTTTTGGGACAATCCCCCACCCTTCCCATTTTTGACTTTTTCGACACTACCGGCCCTGTCATTTTTTTCCATTTTTGGCCGCTTTGGAAAATCCTTCACAATTTTCACACAATGCCCTCACGGTGCTTGATTTTACACATTTTTCATTCAGGCCGCCCCTCTGGCCCCTTGTAGCAAGTTTTGGGACAATCCCCCACCCTTCCCTATTTTTGACTTTTTCGACACTACCGGCACTGTCATTTTTTTAAATTTTTGCCCGCTTTGGAAAATCCTTGACAATTTTCACACAATGCCTTCACGGTGCTTGATTTTACACATTTTTCATTCAGGCCGCCCCTCTGGCCCCTTGTAGCAAGTTTTGGGACAATCCCCCACCCTTCCCATTTTTGACTTTTTCGACACTACCGACCTTGTCATTTTTTTCAATTTTTGCCCGCTTTGGAAAATCCTTGACAATTTTCACACAATGCCTTCACGGTGCTTGATTTTACACATTTTTCATTCAGGCCGCCCCTCTGGCCCCTTGTAGCAAGTTTTGGGACAATCCCCCACCCTTCCCATTTTTGACTTTTGCGACACTACCGACCCTGTCATTTTTTTCAATTTTTGCCCGCTTTGGAAAATCCTTGACAATTTTCACACAATGCCTTCACGGTGCTTGATTTTACACATTTTTCATTCAGGCCGCCCCTCTGGCCCCTTGTAGCAAGTTTTGGGACAATCCCCCACCCTTCCTATTTTTGACTTTTTCGACACTACCGGCCCTGTCATTTTTTTCAATTTTTGGCCACTTTGGAAAATCCTTGACAATTTTCACACAATGCCCTCACGGTGCTTGATTTTACACATTTTTCATTCAGGCCGCCCCTCTGGCCCCTTGTAGCAAGTTTTGGGACAATCCCCTACCCTTCCCTATTTTTGACTTTTTCGACACTACCGGCCCTGTCATTCTTTAAAATTTTTGCCCGCTTTGGAAAATCCTTGACAATTTTCACACAATGCCTTCACGGTGCTTGATTTTACACATTTTTCATTCAGGCCGCCCCTCTGGCCCCTTGTAGCAAGTTTTGGGACAATCCCCCACCCTTCCCATTTTTGACTTTTTCGACACTACCGACCCTGTCATTTTTTTTCAATTTTTGCCCGCTTTGGAAAATCCTTGACAATTTTCACACAATGCCTTCACGGTGCTTGATTTTACACATTTTTCATTCAGGCCGCCCCTCTGGCCCCTTGTAGCAAGTTTTGGGACAATCCCCCACCCTTCCCATTTTTGACTTTTTCGACACTACCGGCCCTGTCATTTTTTTCCATTTTTGGCCGCTTTGGAAAATCCTTCACAATTTTCACACAATGCCCTCACGGTGCTTGATTTTACACATTTTTCATTCAGGCCGCCCCTCTGGCCCCTTGTAGCAAGTTTTGGGACAATCCCCCACCCTTCCCTATTTTTGACTTTTTCGACACTACCGGCACTGTCATTTTTTTAAATTTTTGCCCGCTTTGGAAAATCCTTGACAATTTTCACACAATGCCTTCACGGTGCTTGATTTTACACATTTTTCATTCAGGCCGCCCCTCTGGCCCCTTGTAGCAAGTTTTGGGACAATCCCCCACCCTTCCCATTTTTGACTTTTTCGACACTACCGACCTTGTCATTTTTTTCAATTTTTGCCCGCTTTGGAAAATCCTTGACAATTTTCACACAATGCCTTCACGGTGCTTGATTTTACACATTTTTCATTCAGGCCGCCCCTCTGGCCCCTTGTAGCAAGTTTTGGGACAATCCCCCACCCTTCCCATTTTTGACTTTTGCGACACTACCGACCCTGTCATTTTTTTCAATTTTTGCCCGCTTTGGAAAATCCTTGACAATTTTCACACAATGCCTTCACGGTGCTTGATTTTACACATTTTTCATTCAGGCCGCCCCTCTGGCCCCTTGTAGCAAGTTTTGGGACAATCCCCCACCCTTCCTATTTTTGACTTTTTCGACACTACCGGCCCTGTCATTTTTTTCAATTTTTGGCCACTTTGGAAAATCCTTGACAATTTTCACACAATGCCCTCACGGTGCTTGATTTTACACATTTTTCATTCAGGCCGCCCCTCTGGCCCCTTGTAGCAAGTTTTGGGACAATCCCCTACCCTTCCCTATTTTTGACTTTTTCGACACTACCGGCCCTGTCATTCTTTAAAATTTTTGCCCGCTTTGGAAAATCCTTGACAATTTTCACACAATGCCTTCACGGTGCTTGATTTTACACATTTTTCATTCAGGCCGCCCCTCTGGCCCCTTGTAGCAAGTTTTGGGACAATCCCCCACCCTTCCCATTTTTGACTTTTTCGACACTACCGACCCTGTCATTTTTTTTCAATTTTTGCCCGCTTTGGAAAATCCTTGACAATTTTCACACAATGCCTTCACGGTGCTTGATTTTACACATTTTTCATTCAGGCCGCCCCTCTGGCCCCTTGTAGCAAGTTTTGGGACAATCCCCCACCCTTCCTATTTTTGACTTTTTCGACACTACCGACCTTGTCATTTTTTTCAATTTTTGCCCGCTTTGGAAAATCCTTGACAATTTTCACACAATGCCCTCACGGTGCTTGATTTTACACATTTTTCATTCAGGCCGCCCCTCTGGCCCCTTGTAGCAAGTTTTGGGACAATCCCCCACCCTTCCCATTTTTGACTTTTTCGACACTACCAGCCCTGTCATTTTTTTCAATTTTTGCCCGCCTTGGAAAATCCTTGACAATTTTCACACAATGCCTTCACGGTGCTTGATTTTACACATTTTTCATTCAGGCCGCCCCTCTGGCCCCTTGTAGCAAGTTTTGGGACAATCCCCCACCCTTCCCTATTTTTGACTTTTTCGACACTACCGGCACTGTCATTTTTTAAAATTTTTGCCCGCTTTGGAAAATCCTTGACAATTTTCACACAATGCCTTCACGGTGCTTGATTTTACACATTTTTCATTCAGGCCGCCCCTCTGGCCCCTTGTAGCAAGTTTTGGGACAATCCCCCACCCTTCCCATTTTTGACTTTTTCGACACTACCGACCTTGTCATTTTTTTCAATTTTTGCCTGCTTTGGAAAATCCTTGACAATTTTCACACAATGCCTTCACGGTGCTTGATTTTACACATTTTCATTCAGGCCGCCCCTCTGGCCCCTTGTAGCAAGTTTTGGGACAATCCCCCACCCTTCCCATTTTTGACTTTTTCGACACTACCGGCCCTGTCATTTTTTTCCATTTTTGGCCGCTTTGGAAAATCCTTCACAATTTTCACACAATGCCCTCACGGTGCTTGATTTTACACATTTTTCATTCAGGCCGCCCCTCTGGCCCCTTGTAGCAAGTTTTGGGACAATCCCCCACCCTTCCCTATTTTTGACTTTTTCGACACTACCGGCACTGTCATTTTTTAAAATTTTTGCCCGCTTTGGAAAATCCTTGACAATTTTCACACAATGCCTTCACGGTGCTTGATTTTACACATTTTTCATTCAGGCCGCCCCTCTGGCCCCTTGTAGCAAGTTTTGGGACAATCCCCCACCCTTCCCATTTTTGACTTTTTCGACACTACCGACCTTGTCATTTTTTTCAATTTTTGCCCGCTTTGGAAAATCCTTGACAATTTTCACACAATGCCTTCACGGTGCTTGATTTTACACATTTTTCATTCAGGCCGCCCCTCTGGCCCCTTGTAGCAAGTTTTGGGACAATCCCCCACCCTTCCCATTTTTGACTTTTTCGACACTACCGGCCCTGTCATTTTTTTCCATTTTTGGCCGCTTTGGAAAATCCTTCACAATTTTCACACAATGCCCTCACGGTGCTTGATTTTACACATTTTTCATTCAGGCCGCCCCTCTGGCCCCTTGTAGCAAGTTTTGGGACAATCCCCCACCCTTCCCTATTTTTGACTTTTTCGACACTACCGGCACTGTCATTTTTTTAAATTTTTGCCCGCTTTGGAAAATCCTTGACAATTTTCACACAATGCCTTCACGGTGCTTGATTTTACACATTTTTCATTCAGGCCGCCCCTCTGGCCCCTTGTAGCAAGTTTTGGGACAATCCCCCACCCTTCCCATTTTTGACTTTTTCGACACTACCGACCTTGTCATTTTTTTCAATTTTTGCCCGCTTTGGAAAATCCTTGACAATTTTCACACAATGCCTTCACGGTGCTTGATTTTACACATTTTTCATTCAGGCCGCCCCTCTGGCCCCTTGTAGCAAGTTTTGGGACAATCCCCCACCCTTCCCTATTTTTGACTTTTTCGACACTACCGGCACTGTCATTTTTTTCAATTTTTGCCCGCTTTGGAAAATCCTTGACAATTTTCACACAATGCCTTCACGGTGCTTGATTTTACACATTTTTCATTCAGGCCGCCCCTCTGGCCCCTTGTAGCAAGTTTTGGGACAATCCCCCACCCTTCCCATTTTTGACTTTTTCGACACTACCGACCTTGTCATTTTTTTCAATTTTTGCCCGCTTTGGAAAATCCTTGACAATTTTCACACAATGCCTTCACGGTGCTTGATTTTACACATTTTTCATTCAGGCCGCCCCTCTGGCCCCTTGTAGCAAGTTTTGGGACAATCCCCCACCCTTCCCATTTTTGACTTTTGCGACACTACCGACCCTGTCATTTTTTTCAATTTTTGCCCGCTTTGGAAAATCCTTGACAATTTTCACACAATGCCTTCACGGTGCTTGATTTTACACATTTTTCATTCAGGCCGCCCCTCTGGCCCCTTGTAGCAAGTTTTGGGACAATCCCCCACCCTTCCTATTTTTGACTTTTTCGACACTACCGGCCCTGTCATTTTTTTCAATTTTTGGCCACTTTGGAAAATCCTTGACAATTTTCACACAATGCCCTCACGGTGCTTGATTTTACACATTTTTCATTCAGGCCGCCCCTCTGGCCCCTTGTAGCAAGTTTTGGGACAATCCCCTACCCTTCCCTATTTTTGACTTTTTCGACACTACCGGCCCTGTCATTCTTTAAAATTTTTGCCCGCTTTGGAAAATCCTTGACAATTTTCACACAATGCCTTCACGGTGCTTGATTTTACACATTTTTCATTCAGGCCGCCCCTCTGGCCCCTTGTAGCAAGTTTTGGGACAATCCCCCACCCTTCCCATTTTTGACTTTTTCGACACTACCGGCCCTGTCATTTTTTTCCATTTTTGGCCGCTTTGGAAAATCCTTCACAATTTTCACACAATGCCCTCACGGTGCTTGATTTTACACATTTTTCATTCAGGCCGCCCCTCTGGCCCCTTGTAGCAAGTTTTGGGACAATCCCCCACCCTTCCCTATTTTTGACTTTTTCGACACTACCGGCACTGTCATTTTTTTAAATTTTTGCCCGCTTTGGAAAATCCTTGACAATTTTCACACAATGCCTTCACGGTGCTTGATTTTACACATTTTTCATTCAGGCCGCCCCTCTGGCCCCTTGTAGCAAGTTTTGGGACAATCCCCCACCCTTCCCATTTTTGACTTTTTCGACACTACCGACCTTGTCATTTTTTTCAATTTTTGCCCGCTTTGGAAAATCCTTGACAATTTTCACACAATGCCTTCACGGTGCTTGATTTTACACATTTTTCATTCAGGCCGCCCCTCTGGCCCCTTGTAGCAAGTTTTGGGACAATCCCCCACCCTTCCCATTTTTGACTTTTGCGACACTACCGGCACTGTCATTTTTTTAAATTTTTGCCCGCTTTGGAAAATCCTTGACAATTTTCACACAATGCCTTCACGGTGCTTGATTTTACACATTTTTCATTCAGGCCGCCCCTCTGGCCCCTTGTAGCAAGTTTTGGGACAATCCCCCACCCTTCCCATTTTTGACTTTTTCGACACTACCGACCTTGTCATTTTTTTCAATTTTTGCCCGCTTTGGAAAATCCTTGACAATTTTCACACAATGCCTTCACGGTGCTTGATTTTACACATTTTTCATTCAGGCCGCCCCTCTGGCCCCTTGTAGCAAGTTTTGGGACAATCCCCCACCCTTCCCATTTTTGACAATCCCCCACCCTTCCCATTTTTGACTTTTGCGACACTACCGACCCTGTCATTTTTTTCAATTTTTGCCCGCTTTGGAAAATCCTTGACAATTTTCACACAATGCCTTCACGGTGCTTGATTTTACACATTTTTCATTCAGGCCGCCCCTCTGGCCCCTTGTAGCAAGTTTTGGGACAATCCCCCACCCTTCCCATTTTTGACTTTTTCGACACTACCGGCCCTGTCATTTTTTTCAATTTTTGCCCGCTTTGGAAAATCCTTGACAATTTTCACACAATGCCCTCACGGTGCTTGATTTTACACATTTTTCATTCAGGCCGCCCCTCTGGCCCCTTGTAGCAAGTTTTGGGACAATCCCCCACCCTTCCCATTTTTGACTTTTTCGACACTACCGGCCGTCATTTTTTTCCATTTTTGGCCGCTTTGGAAAATCCTTCACAATTTTCACACAATGCCCTCACGGTGCTTGATTTTACACATTTTTCATTCAGGCCGCCCCTCTGGCCCCTTGTAGCAAGTTTTGGGACAATCCCCCACCCTTCCCATTTTTGACTTTTTCGACACTACCGACCTTGTCATTTTTTTCAATTTTTGCCCGATTTGGAAAATCCTTGACAATTTTCACACAATGCCTTCACGGTGCTTGATTTTACACATTTTTCATTCAGGCCGCCCCTCTGGCCCCTTGTAGCAAGTTTTGGGACAATCCCCCACCCTTCCTATTTTTGACTTTTTCGACACTACCGGCCCTGTCATTTTTTTCAATTTTTGCCCGCTTTGGAAAATCCTTGACAATTTTCACACAATGCCCTCACGGTGCTTGATTTTACACATTTTTCATTCAGGCCGCCCCTCTGGCCCCTTGTAGCAAGTTTTGGGACAATCCCCCACCCTTCCCATTTTTGACTTTTTCGACACTACCGGCCGTCATTTTTTTCCATTTTTGGCCGCTTTGGAAAATCCTTCACAATTTTCACACAATGCCCTCACGGTGCTTGATTTTACACATTTTTCATTCAGGCCGCCCCTCTTGCCCCTTGTAGCAAGTTTTGGGACAATCCCCCACCCTTCCCATTTTTGACTTTTTCGACACTACCGGCCCTGTCATTTTTTCCATTTTTGGCCGCTTTGGAAAATCCTTCACAATTTTCACACAATGCCCTCACGGTGCTTGATTTTACACATTTTTCATTCAGGCCGCCCCTCTGGCCCCTTGTAGCAAGTTTTGGGACAATCCCCCACCCTTCCCATTTTTGACTTTTTCGACACTACCGACCTTGTCATTTTTTTCAATTTTTGCCCGATTTGGAAAATCCTTGACAATTTTCACACAATGCCTTCACGGTGCTTGATTTTACACATTTTTCATTCAGGCCGCCCCTCTGGCCCCTTGTAGCAAGTTTTGGGACAATCCCCCACCCTTCCCATTTTTGACTTTTTCGACACTACCGACCTTGTCATTTTTTTCAATTTTTGCCCGCTTTGGAAAATCCTTGACAATTTTCACACAATGCCTTCACGGTGCTTGATTTTACACATTTTTCATTCAGGCCGCCCCTCTGGCCCCTTGTAGCAAGTTTTGGGACAATCCCCCACCCTTCCCATTTTTGACTTTTGCGACACTACCGACCCTGTCATTTTTTTCAATTTTTGCCCGCTTTGGAAAATCCTTGACAATTTTCACACAATGCCTTCACGGTGCTTGATTTTACACATTTTTCATTCAGGCCGCCCCTCTGGCCCCTTGTAGCAAGTTTTGGGACAATCCCCCACCCTTCCTATTTTTGACTTTTTCGACACTACCGGCCCTGTCATTTTTTTCAATTTTTGGCCACTTTGGAAAATCCTTGACAATTTTCACACAATGCCCTCACGGTGCTTGATTTTACACATTTTTCATTCAGGCCGCCCCTCTGGCCCCTTGTAGCAAGTTTTGGGACAATCCCCCACCCTTCCCATTTTTGACTTTTTCGACACTACCGACCCTGTCATTTTTTTTCAATTTTTGCCCGCTTTGGAAAATCCTTGACAATTTTCACACAATGCCTTCACGGTGCTTGATTTTACACATTTTTCATTCAGGCCGCCCCTCTGGCCCCTTGTAGCAAGTTTTGGGACAATCCCCCACCCTTCCTATTTTTGACTTTTTCGACACTACCGACCTTGTCATTTTTTTCAATTTTTGCCCGCTTTGGAAAATCCTTGACAATTTTCACACAATGCCCTCACGGTGCTTGATTTTACACATTTTTCATTCAGGCCGCCCCTCTGGCCCCTTGTAGCAAGTTTTGGGACAATCCCCCACCCTTCCCATTTTTGACTTTTTCGACACTACCAGCCCTGTCATTTTTTTCAATTTTTGCCCGCCTTGGAAAATCCTTGACAATTTTCACACAATGCCTTCACGGTGCTTGATTTTACACATTTTTCATTCAGGCCGCCCCTCTGGCCCCTTGTAGCAAGTTTTGGGACAATCCCCCACCCTTCCCTATTTTTGACTTTTTCGACACTACCGGCACTGTCATTTTTTTAAATTTTTGCCCGCTTTGGAAAATCCTTGACAATTTTCACACAATGCCTTCACGGTGCTTGATTTTACACATTTTTCATTCAGGCCGCCCCTCTGGCCCCTTGTAGCAAGTTTTGGGACAATCCCCCACCCTTCCCATTTTTGACTTTTTCGACACTACCGACCTTGTCATTTTTTTCAATTTTTGCCTGCTTTGGAAAATCCTTGACAATTTTCACACAATGCCTTCACGGTGCTTGATTTTACACATTTTCATTCAGGCCGCCCCTCTGGCCCCTTGTAGCAAGTTTTGGGACAATCCCCCACCCTTCCCATTTTTGACTTTTTCGACACTACCGGCCCTGTCATTTTTTTCCATTTTTGGCCGCTTTGGAAAATCCTTCACAATTTTCACACAATGCCCTCACGGTGCTTGATTTTACACATTTTTCATTCAGGCCGCCCCTCTGGCCCCTTGTAGCAAGTTTTGGGACAATCCCCCACCCTTCCCTATTTTTGACTTTTTCGACACTACCGGCACTGTCATTTTTTAAAATTTTTGCCCGCTTTGGAAAATCCTTGACAATTTTCACACAATGCCTTCACGGTGCTTGATTTTACACATTTTTCATTCAGGCCGCCCCTCTGGCCCCTTGTAGCAAGTTTTGGGACAATCCCCCACCCTTCCCATTTTTGACTTTTTCGACACTACCGACCTTGTCATTTTTTTCAATTTTTGCCCGCTTTGGAAAATCCTTGACAATTTTCACACAATGCCTTCACGGTGCTTGATTTTACACATTTTTCATTCAGGCCGCCCCTCTGGCCCCTTGTAGCAAGTTTTGGGACAATCCCCCACCCTTCCCATTTTTGACTTTTTCGACACTACCGGCCCTGTCATTTTTTCCATTTTTGGCCGCTTTGGAAAATCCTTCACAATTTTCACACAATGCCCTCACGGTGCTTGATTTTACACATTTTTCATTCAGGCCGCCCCTCTGGCCCCTTGTAGCAAGTTTTGGGACAATCCCCCACCCTTCCCATTTTTGACTTTTTCGACACTACCGGCCCTGTCATTTTTTTCCATTTTTGGCCGCTTTGGAAAATCCTTGACAATTTTCACACAATGCCCTCACGGTGCTTGATTTTACACATTTTTCATTCAGGCCGCCCCTCTGGCCCCTTGTAGCAAGTTTTGGGACAATCCCCCACCCTTCCCTATTTTTGACTTTTTCGACACTACCGGCACTGTCATTTTTTTAAATTTTTGCCCGCTTTGGAAAATCCTTGACAATTTTCACACAATGCCTTCACGGTGCTTGATTTTACACATTTTTCATTCAGGCCGCCCCTCTGGCCCCTTGTAGCAAGTTTTGGGACAATCCCCCACCCTTCCCATTTTTGACTTTTTCGACACTACCGACCTTGTCATTTTTTTCAATTTTTGCCCGCTTTGGAAAATCCTTGACAATTTTCACACAATGCCTTCACGGTGCTTGATTTTACACATTTTTCATTCAGGCCGCCCCTCTGGCCCCTTGTAGCAAGTTTTGGGACAATCCCCCACCCTTCCCATTTTTGACTTTTGCGACACTACCGACCCTGTCATTTTTTTCAATTTTTGCCCGCTTTGGAAAATCCTTGACAATTTTCACACAATGCCTTCACGGTGCTTGATTTTACACATTTTTCATTCAGGCCGCCCCTCTGGCCCCTTGTAGCAAGTTTTGGGACAATCCCCCACCCTTCCTATTTTTGACTTTTTCGACACTACCGGCCCTGTCATTTTTTTCAATTTTTGGCCACTTTGGAAAATCCTTGACAATTTTCACACAATGCCCTCACGGTGCTTGATTTTACACATTTTTCATTCAGGCCGCCCCTCTGGCCCCTTGTAGCAAGTTTTGGGACAATCCCCTACCCTTCCCTATTTTTGACTTTTTCGACACTACCGGCCCTGTCATTCTTTAAAATTTTTGCCCGCTTTGGAAAATCCTTGACAATTTTCACACAATGCCTTCACGGTGCTTGATTTTACACATTTTTCATTCAGGCCGCCCCTCTGGCCCCTTGTAGCAAGTTTTGGGACAATCCCCCACCCTTCCCATTTTTGACTTTTTCGACACTACCGACCCTGTCATTTTTTTTCAATTTTTGCCCGCTTTGGAAAATCCTTGACAATTTTCACACAATGCCTTCACGGTGCTTGATTTTACACATTTTTCATTCAGGCCGCCCCTCTGGCCCCTTGTAGCAAGTTTTGGGACAATCCCCCACCCTTCCCATTTTTGACTTTTTCGACACTACCGGCCCTGTCATTTTTTTCCATTTTTGGCCGCTTTGGAAAATCCTTCACAATTTTCACACAATGCCCTCACGGTGCTTGATTTTACACATTTTTCATTCAGGCCGCCCCTCTGGCCCCTTGTAGCAAGTTTTGGGACAATCCCCCACCCTTCCCTATTTTTGACTTTTTCGACACTACCGGCACTGTCATTTTTTTAAATTTTTGCCCGCTTTGGAAAATCCTTGACAATTTTCACACAATGCCTTCACGGTGCTTGATTTTACACATTTTTCATTCAGGCCGCCCCTCTGGCCCCTTGTAGCAAGTTTTGGGACAATCCCCCACCCTTCCCATTTTTGACTTTTTCGACACTACCGACCTTGTCATTTTTTTCAATTTTTGCCCGCTTTGGAAAATCCTTGACAATTTTCACACAATGCCTTCACGGTGCTTGATTTTACACATTTTTCATTCAGGCCGCCCCTCTGGCCCCTTGTAGCAAGTTTTGGGACAATCCCCCACCCTTCCCATTTTTGACTTTTGCGACACTACCGGCACTGTCATTTTTTTAAATTTTTGCCCGCTTTGGAAAATCCTTGACAATTTTCACACAATGCCTTCACGGTGCTTGATTTTACACATTTTTCATTCAGGCCGCCCCTCTGGCCCCTTGTAGCAAGTTTTGGGACAATCCCCCACCCTTCCCATTTTTGACTTTTTCGACACTACCGGCCCTGTCGTTTTTTTCAATTTTTGGCCGCTTTGGAAAATCCTTCACAATTTTCACACAATGCCTTCACGGTGCTTGATTTTACACATTTTTCATTCAGGCCGCCCCTCTGGCCCCTTGTAGCAAGTTTTGGGACAATCCCCCACCCTTCCCATTTTTGACTTTTTCGACACTACCGACCTTGTCATTTTTTTCAATTTTTGCCTGCTTTGGAAAATCCTTGACAATTTTCACACAATGCCTTCACGGTGCTTGATTTTACACATTTTCATTCAGGCCGCCCCTCTGGCCCCTTGTAGCAAGTTTTGGGACAATCCCCCACCCTTCCCATTTTTGACTTTTTCGACACTACCGGCCCTGTCATTTTTTCCATTTTTGGCCGCTTTGGAAAATCCTTCACAATTTTCACACAATGCCCTCACGGTGCTTGATTTTACACATTTTTCATTCAGGCCGCCCCTCTGGCCCCTTGTAGCAAGTTTTGGGACAATCCCCCACCCTTCCCTATTTTTGACTTTTTCGACACTACCGGCACTGTCATTTTTTAAAATTTTTGCCCGCTTTGGAAAATCCTTGACAATTTTCACACAATGCCTTCACGGTGCTTGATTTTACACATTTTTCATTCAGGCCGCCCCTCTGGCCCCTTGTAGCAAGTTTTGGGACAATCCCCCACCCTTCCCATTTTTGACTTTTTCGACACTACCGACCTTGTCATTTTTTTCAATTTTTGCCCGCTTTGGAAAATCCTTGACAATTTTCACACAATGCCTTCACGGTGCTTGATTTTACACATTTTTCATTCAGGCCGCCCCTCTGGCCCCTTGTAGCAAGTTTTGGGACAATCCCCCACCCTTCCCATTTTTGACTTTTTCGACACTACCGACCCTGTCATTTTTTTCAATTTTTGCCCGCTTTGGAAAATCCTTGACAATTTTCACACAATGCCTTCACGGTGCTTGATTTTACACATTTTTCATTCAGGCCGCCCCTCTGGCCCCTTGTAGCAAGTTTTGGGACAATCCCCCACCCTTCCTATTTTTGACTTTTTCGACACTACCGGCCCTGTCATTTTTTTCAATTTTTGGCCGCTTTGGAAAATCCTTGACAATTTTCACACAATGCCCTCACGGTGCTTGATTTTACACATTTTTCATTCAGGCCGCCCCTCTGGCCCCTTGTAGCAAGTTTTGGGACAATCCCCTACCCTTCCCTATTTTTGACTTTTTCGACACTACCGGCCCTGTCATTCTTTAAAATTTTTGCCCGCTTTGGAAAATCCTTGACAATTTTCACACAATGCCTTCACGGTGCTTGATTTTACACATTTTTCATTCAGGCCGCCCCTCTGGCCCCTTGTAGCAAGTTTTGGGACAATCCCCCACCCTTCCCATTTTTGACTTTTTCGACACTACCGGCCCTGTCATTTTTTCCATTTTTGGCCGCTTTGGAAAATCCTTCACAATTTTCACACAATGCCCTCACGGTGCTTGATTTTACACATTTTTCATTCAGGCCGCCCCTCTGGCCCCTTGTAGCAAGTTTTGGGACAATCCCCCACCCTTCCCTATTTTTGACTTTTTCGACACTACCGGCACTGTCATTTTTTTAAATTTTTGCCCGCTTTGGAAAATCCTTGACAATTTTCACACAATGCCTTCACGGTGCTTGATTTTACACATTTTTCATTCAGGCCGCCCCTCTGGCCCCTTGTAGCAAGTTTTGGGACAATCCCCCACCCTTCCCATTTTTGACTTTTTCGACACTACCGACCTTGTCATTTTTTTCAATTTTTGCCCGCTTTGGAAAATCCTTGACAATTTTCACACAATGCCTTCACGGTGCTTGATTTTACACATTTTTCATTCAGGCCGCCCCTCTGGCCCCTTGTAGCAAGTTTTGGGACAATCCCCCACCCTTCCCATTTTTGACTTTTGCGACACTACCGGCACTGTCATTTTTTTAAATTTTTGCCCGCTTTGGAAAATCCTTGACAATTTTCACACAATGCCTTCACGGTGCTTGATTTTACACATTTTTCATTCAGGCCGCCCCTCTGGCCCCTTGTAGCAAGTTTTGGGACAATCCCCCACCCTTCCCATTTTTGACTTTTTCGACACTACCGGCCCTGTCGTTTTTTTCAATTTTTGGCCGCTTTGGAAAATCCTTCACAATTTTCACACAATGCCTTCACGGTGCTTGATTTTACACATTTTTCATTCAGGCCGCCCCTCTGGCCCCTTGTAGCAAGTTTTGGGACAATCCCCCACCCTTCCCATTTTTGACTTTTTCGACACTACCGACCTTGTCATTTTTTTCAATTTTTGCCTGCTTTGGAAAATCCTTGACAATTTTCACACAATGCCTTCACGGTGCTTGATTTTACACATTTTCATTCAGGCCGCCCCTCTGGCCCCTTGTAGCAAGTTTTGGGACAATCCCCCACCCTTCCCATTTTTGACTTTTTCGACACTACCGGCCCTGTCATTTTTTCCATTTTTGGCCGCTTTGGAAAATCCTTCACAATTTTCACACAATGCCCTCACGGTGCTTGATTTTACACATTTTTCATTCAGGCCGCCCCTCTGGCCCCTTGTAGCAAGTTTTGGGACAATCCCCCACCCTTCCCTATTTTTGACTTTTTCGACACTACCGGCACTGTCATTTTTTAAAATTTTTGCCCGCTTTGGAAAATCCTTGACAATTTTCACACAATGCCTTCACGGTGCTTGATTTTACACATTTTTCATTCAGGCCGCCCCTCTGGCCCCTTGTAGCAAGTTTTGGGACAATCCCCCACCCTTCCCATTTTTGACTTTTTCGACACTACCGACCTTGTCATTTTTTTCAATTTTTGCCCGCTTTGGAAAATCCTTGACAATTTTCACACAATGCCTTCACGGTGCTTGATTTTACACATTTTTCATTCAGGCCGCCCCTCTGGCCCCTTGTAGCAAGTTTTGGGACAATCCCCCACCCTTCCCATTTTTGACTTTTTCGACACTACCGACCCTGTCATTTTTTTCAATTTTTGCCCGCTTTGGAAAATCCTTGACAATTTTCACACAATGCCTTCACGGTGCTTGATTTTACACATTTTTCATTCAGGCCGCCCCTCTGGCCCCTTGTAGCAAGTTTTGGGACAATCCCCCACCCTTCCTATTTTTGACTTTTTCGACACTACCGGCCCTGTCATTTTTTTCAATTTTTGGCCGCTTTGGAAAATCCTTGACAATTTTCACACAATGCCCTCACGGTGCTTGATTTTACACATTTTTCATTCAGGCCGCCCCTCTGGCCCCTTGTAGCAAGTTTTGGGACAATCCCCTACCCTTCCCTATTTTTGACTTTTTCGACACTACCGGCCCTGTCATTCTTTAAAATTTTTGCCCGCTTTGGAAAATCCTTGACAATTTTCACACAATGCCTTCACGGTGCTTGATTTTACACATTTTTCATTCAGGCCGCCCCTCTGGCCCCTTGTAGCAAGTTTTGGGACAATCCCCCACCCTTCCCATTTTTGACTTTTTCGACACTACCGGCCCTGTCATTTTTTCCATTTTTGGCCGCTTTGGAAAATCCTTCACAATTTTCACACAATGCCCTCACGGTGCTTGATTTTACACATTTTTCATTCAGGCCGCCCCTCTGGCCCCTTGTAGCAAGTTTTGGGACAATCCCCCACCCTTCCCATTTTTGACTTTTTCGACACTACCGGCCCTGTCATTTTTTTCCATTTTTGGCCGCTTTGGAAAATCCTTGACAATTTTCACACAATGCCCTCACGGTGCTTGATTTTACACATTTTTCATTCAGGCCGCCCCTCTGGCCCCTTGTAGCAAGTTTTGGGACAATCCCCCACCCTTCCCTATTTTTGACTTTTTCGACACTACCGGCACTGTCATTTTTTTAAATTTTTGCCCGCTTTGGAAAATCCTTGACAATTTTCACACAATGCCTTCACGGTGCTTGATTTTACACATTTTTCATTCAGGCCGCCCCTCTGGCCCCTTGTAGCAAGTTTTGGGACAATCCCCCACCCTTCCCATTTTTGACTTTTTCGACACTACCGACCTTGTCATTTTTTTCAATTTTTGCCCGCTTTGGAAAATCCTTGACAATTTTCACACAATGCCTTCACGGTGCTTGATTTTACACATTTTTCATTCAGGCCGCCCCTCTGGCCCCTTGTAGCAAGTTTTGGGACAATCCCCCACCCTTCCCATTTTTGACTTTTGCGACACTACCGACCCTGTCATTTTTTTCAATTTTTGCCCGCTTTGGAAAATCCTTGACAATTTTCACACAATGCCTTCACGGTGCTTGATTTTACACATTTTTCATTCAGGCCGCCCCTCTGGCCCCTTGTAGCAAGTTTTGGGACAATCCCCCACCCTTCCTATTTTTGACTTTTTCGACACTACCGGCCCTGTCATTTTTTTCAATTTTTGGCCACTTTGGAAAATCCTTGACAATTTTCACACAATGCCCTCACGGTGCTTGATTTTACACATTTTTCATTCAGGCCGCCCCTCTGGCCCCTTGTAGCAAGTTTTGGGACAATCCCCTACCCTTCCCTATTTTTGACTTTTTCGACACTACCGGCCCTGTCATTCTTTAAAATTTTTGCCCGCTTTGGAAAATCCTTGACAATTTTCACACAATGCCTTCACGGTGCTTGATTTTACACATTTTTCATTCAGGCCGCCCCTCTGGCCCCTTGTAGCAAGTTTTGGGACAATCCCCCACCCTTCCCATTTTTGACTTTTTCGACACTACCGACCCTGTCATTTTTTTTCAATTTTTG
Source organism: Scomber japonicus (assembly GCF_027409825.1). Lineage (NCBI taxonomy): Eukaryota > Metazoa > Chordata > Actinopteri > Scombriformes > Scombridae > Scomber > Scomber japonicus. Next base: position 17,543,006 of record NC_070583.1, read on the forward strand.
CCCGCTTTGGAAAATCCTTGACAATTTTCACACAATGCCTTCACGGTGCTTGATTTTACACATTTTTCATTCAGGCCGCCCCTCTGGCCCCTTGTAGCAAGTTTTGGGACAATCCCCCACCCTTCCCATTTTTGACTTTTTCGACACTACCGGCCCTGTCATTTTTTTCCATTTTTGGCCGCTTTGGAAAATCCTTCACAATTTTCACACAATGCCCTCACGGTGCTTGATTTTACACATTTTTCATTCAGGCCGCCCCTCTGGCCCCTTGTAGCAAGTTTTGGGACAATCCCCCACCCTTCCCTATTTTTGACTTTTTCGACACTACCGGCACTGTCATTTTTTTAAATTTTTGCCCGCTTTGGAAAATCCTTGACAATTTTCACACAATGCCTTCACGGTGCTTGATTTTACACATTTTTCATTCAGGCCGCCCCTCTGGCCCCTTGTAGCAAGTTTTGGGACAATCCCCCACCCTTCCCATTTTTGACTTTTTCGACACTACCGACCTTGTCATTTTTTTCAATTTTTGCCCGCTTTGGAAAATCCTTGACAATTTTCACACAATGCCTTCACGGTGCTTGATTTTACACATTTTTCATTCAGGCCGCCCCTCTGGCCCCTTGTAGCAAGTTTTGGGACAATCCCCCACCCTTCCCATTTTTGACTTTTGCGACACTACCGACCCTGTCATTTTTTTCAATTTTTGCCCGCTTTGGAAAATCCTTGACAATTTTCACACAATGCCTTCACGGTGCTTGATTTTACACATTTTTCATTCAGGCCGCCCCTCTGGCCCCTTGTAGCAAGTTTTGGGACAATCCCCCACCCTTCCTATTTTTGACTTTTTCGACACTACCGGCCCTGTCATTTTTTTCAATTTTTGGCCACTTTGGAAAATCCTTGACAATTTTCACACAATGCCCTCACGGTGCTTGATTTTACACATTTTTCATTCAGGCCGCCCCTCTGGCCCCTTGTAGCAAGTTTTGGGACAATCCCCTACCCTTCCCTATTTTTGACTTTTTCGACACTACCGGCCCTGTCATTCTTTAAAATTTTTGCCCGCTTTGGAAAATCCTTGACAATTTTCACACAATGCCTTCACGGTGCTTGATTTTACACATTTTTCATTCAGGCCGCCCCTCTGGCCCCTTGTAGCAAGTTTTGGGACAATCCCCCACCCTTCCCATTTTTGACTTTTTCGATACTACCGACCCTGTCATTTTTTTTCAATTTTTGCCCGCTTTGGAAAATCCTTGACAATTTTCACACAATGCCTTCACGGTGCTTGATTTTACACATTTTTCATTCAGGCCGCCCCTCTGGCCCCTTGTAGCAAGTTTTGGGACAATCCCCCACCCTTCCTATTTTTGACTTTTTCGACACTACCGACCTTGTCATTTTTTTCAATTTTTGCCCGCTTTGGAAAATCCTTGACAATTTTCACACAATGCCCTCACGGTGCTTGATTTTACACATTTTTCATTCAGGCCGCCCCTCTGGCCCCTTGTAGCAAGTTTTGGGACAATCCCCCACCCTTCCCATTTTTGACTTTTTCGACACTACCAGCCCTGTCATTTTTTTCAATTTTTACCCGCCTTGGAAAATCCTTGACAATTTTCACACAATGCCTTCACGGTGCTTGATTTTACACATTTTTCATTCAGGCCGCCCCTCTGGCCCCTTGTAGCAAGTTTTGGGACAATCCCCCACCCTTCCCTATTTTTGACTTTTTCGACACTACCGGCACTGTCATTTTTTAAAATTTTTGCCCGCTTTGGAAAATCCTTGACAATTTTCACACAATGCCTTCACGGTGCTTGATTTTACACATTTTTCATTCAGGCCGCCCCTCTGGCCCCTTGTAGCAAGTTTTGGGACAATCCCCCACCCTTCCCATTTTTGACTTTTTCGACACTACCGACCTTGTCATTTTTTTCAATTTTTGCCTGCTTTGGAAAATCCTTGACAATTTTCACACAATGCCTTCACGGTGCTTGATTTTACACATTTTCATTCAGGCCGCCCCTCTGGCCCCTTGTAGCAAGTTTTGGGACAATCCCCCACCCTTCCCATTTTTGACTTTTTCGACACTACCGGCCCTGTCATTTTTTTCCATTTTTGGCCGCTTTGGAAAATCCTTCACAATTTTCACACAATGCCCTCACGGTGCTTGATTTTACACATTTTTCATTCAGGCCGCCCCTCTGGCCCCTTGTAGCAAGTTTTGGGACAATCCCCCACCCTTCCCTATTTTTGACTTTTTCGACACTACCGGCACTGTCATTTTTTAAAATTTTTGCCCGCTTTGGAAAATCCTTGACAATTTTCACACAATGCCTTCACGGTGCTTGATTTTACACATTTTTCATTCAGGCCGCCCCTCTGGCCCCTTGTAGCAAGTTTTGGGACAATCCCCCACCCTTCCCATTTTTGACTTTTTCGACACTACCGACCTTGTCATTTTTTTCAATTTTTGCCCGCTTTGGAAAATCCTTGACAATTTTCACACAATGCCTTCACGGTGCTTGATTTTACACATTTTTCATTCAGGCCGCCCCTCTGGCCCCTTGTAGCAAGTTTTGGGACAATCCCCCACCCTTCCCATTTTTGACTTTTTCGACACTACCGGCCCTGTCATTTTTTTCCATTTTTGGCCGCTTTGGAAAATCCTTCACAATTTTCACACAATGCCCTCACGGTGCTTGATTTTACACATTTTACATTCAGGCCGCCCCTCTGGCCCCTTGTAGCAAGTTTTGGGACAATCCCCCACCCTTCCCTATTTTTGACTTTTTCGACACTACCGGCACTGTCATTTTTTTAAATTTTTGCCCGCTTTGGAAAATCCTTGACAATTTTCACACAATGCCTTCACGGTGCTTGATTTTACACATTTTTCATTCAGGCCGCCCCTCTGGCCCCTTGTAGCAAGTTTTGGGACAATCCCCCACCCTTCCCATTTTTGACTTTTTCGACACTACCGACCTTGTCATTTTTTTCAATTTTTGCCCGCTTTGGAAAATCCTTGACAATTTTCACACAATGCCTTCACGGTGCTTGATTTTACACATTTTTCATTCAGGCCGCCCCTCTGGCCCCTTGTAGCAAGTTTTGGGACAATCCCCCACCCTTCCCATTTTTGACAATCCCCCACCCTTCCCATTTTTGACTTTTGCGACACTACCGACCCTGTCATTTTTTTCAATTTTTGCCCGCTTTGGAAAATCCTTGACAATTTTCACACAATGCCTTCACGGTGCTTGATTTTACACATTTTTCATTCAGGCCGCCCCTCTGGCCCCTTGTAGCAAGTTTTGGGACAATCCCCCACCCTTCCTATTTTTGACTTTTTCGACACTACCGGCCCTGTCATTTTTTTCAATTTTTGCCCGCTTTGGAAAATCCTTGACAATTTTCACACAATGCCCTCACGGTGCTTGATTTTACACATTTTTCATTCAGGCCGCCCCTCTGGCCCCTTGTAGCAAGTTTTGGGACAATCCCCCACCCTTCCCATTTTTGACTTTTTCGACACTACCGGCCGTCATTTTTTTCCATTTTTGGCCGCTTTGGAAAATCCTTCACAATTTTCACACAATGCCCTCACGGTGCTTGATTTTACACATTTTTCATTCAGGCCGCCCCTCTTGCCCCTTGTAGCAAGTTTTGGGACAATCCCCCACCCTTCCCATTTTTGACTTTTTCGACACTACCGGCCCTGTCATTTTTTCCATTTTTGGCCGCTTTGGAAAATCCTTCACAATTTTCACACAATGCCCTCACGGTGCTTGATTTTACACATTTTTCATTCAGGCCGCCCCTCTGGCCCCTTGTAGCAAGTTTTGGGACAATCCCCCACCCTTCCCATTTTTGACTTTTTCGACACTACCGACCTTGTCATTTTTTTCAATTTTTGCCCGCTTTGGAAAATCCTTGACAATTTTCACACAATGCCTTCACGGTGCTTGATTTTACACATTTTTCATTCAGGCCGCCCCTCTGGCCCCTTGTAGCAAGTTTTGGGACAATCCCCCACCCTTCCCATTTTTGACTTTTTCGACACTACCGACCTTGTCATTTTTTTCAATTTTTGCCCGCTTTGGAAAATCCTTGACAATTTTCACACAATGCCTTCACGGTGCTTGATTTTACACATTTTTCATTCAGGCCGCCCCTCTGGCCCCTTGTAGCAAGTTTTGGGACAATCCCCCACCCTTCCCATTTTTGACTTTTGCGACACTACCGACCCTGTCATTTTTTTCAATTTTTGCCCGCTTTGGAAAATCCTTGACAATTTTCACACAATGCCTTCACGGTGCTTGATTTTACACATTTTTCATTCAGGCCGCCCCTCTGGCCCCTTGTAGCAAGTTTTGGGACAATCTCCCACCCTTCCTATTTTTGACTTTTTCGACACTACCGGCCCTGTCATTTTTTTCAATTTTTGGCCACTTTGGAAAATCCTTGACAATTTTCACACAATGCCCTCACGGTGCTTGATTTTACACATTTTTCATTCAGGCCGCCCCTCTGGCCCCTTGTAGCAAGTTTTGGGACAATCCCCTACCCTTCCCTATTTTTGACTTTTTCGACACTACCGGCCCTGTCATTCTTTAAAATTTTTGCCCGCTTTGGAAAATCCTTGACAATTTTCACACAATGCCTTCACGGTGCTTGATTTTACACATTTTTCATTCAGGCCGCCCCTCTGGCCCCTTGTAGCAAGTTTTGGGACAATCCCCCACCCTTCCCATTTTTGACTTTTTCGACACTACCGACCCTGTCATTTTTTTTCAATTTTTGCCCGCTTTGGAAAATCCTTGACAATTTTCACACAATGCCTTCACGGTGCTTGATTTTACACATTTTTCATTCAGGCCGCCCCTCTGGCCCCTTGTAGCAAGTTTTGGGACAATCCCCCACCCTTCCTATTTTTGACTTTTTCGACACTACCGACCTTGTCATTTTTTTCAATTTTTGCCCGCTTTGGAAAATCCTTGACAATTTTCACACAATGCCCTCACGGTGCTTGATTTTACACATTTTTCATTCAGGCCGCCCCTCTGGCCCCTTGTAGCAAGTTTTGGGACAATCCCCCACCCTTCCCATTTTTGACTTTTTCGACACTACCAGCCCTGTCATTTTTTTCAATTTTTGCCCGCCTTGGAAAATCCTTGACAATTTTCACACAATGCCTTCACGGTGCTTGATTTTACACATTTTTCATTCAGGCCGCCCCTCTGGCCCCTTGTAGCAAGTTTTGGGACAATCCCCCACCCTTCCCTATTTTTGACTTTTTCGACACTACCGGCACTGTCATTTTTTAAAATTTTTGCCCGCTTTGGAAAATCCTTGACAATTTTCACACAATGCCTTCACGGTGCTTGATTTTACACATTTTCATTCAGGCCGCCCCTCTGGCCCCTTGTAGCAAGTTTTGGGACAATCCCCCACCCTTCCCATTTTTGACTTTTTCGACACTACCGGCCCTGTCATTTTTTTCCATTTTTGGCCGCTTTGGAAAATCCTTCACAATTTTCACACAATGCCCTCACGGTGCTTGATTTTACACATTTTTCATTCAGGCCGCCCCTCTGGCCCCTTGTAGCAAGTTTTGGGACAATCCCCCACCCTTCCCTATTTTTGACTTTTTCGACACTACCGGCACTGTCATTTTTTAAAATTTTTGCCCGCTTTGGAAAATCCTTGACAATTTTCACACAATGCCTTCACGGTGCTTGATTTTACACATTTTTCATTCAGGCCGCCCCTCTGGCCCCTTGTAGCAAGTTTTGGGACAATCCCCCACCCTTCCCATTTTTGACTTTTTCGACACTACCGACCTTGTCATTTTTTTCAATTTTTGCCCGCTTTGGAAAATCCTTGACAATTTTCACACAATGCCTTCACGGTGCTTGATTTTACACATTTTTCATTCAGGCCGCCCCTCTGGCCCCTTGTAGCAAGTTTTGGGACAATCCCCCACCCTTCCCATTTTTGACTTTTTCGACACTACCGACCCTGTCATTTTTTTCAATTTTTGCCCGCTTTGGAAAATCCTTGACAATTTTCACACAATGCCTTCACGGTGCTTGATTTTACACATTTTTCATTCAGGCCGCCCCTCTGGCCCCTTGTAGCAAGTTTTGGGACAATCCCCCACCCTTCCTATTTTTGACTTTTTCGACACTACCGGCCCTGTCATTTTTTTCAATTTTTGGCCGCTTTGGAAAATCCTTGACAATTTTCACACAATGCCCTCACGGTGCTTGATTTTACACATTTTTCATTCAGGCCGCCCCTCTGGCCCCTTGTAGCAAGTTTTGGGACAATCCCCTACCCTTCCCTATTTTTGACTTTTTCGACACTACCGGCCCTGTCATTCTTTAAAATTTTTGCCCGCTTTGGAAAATCCTTGACAATTTTCACACAATGCCTTCACGGTGCTTGATTTTACACATTTTTCATTCAGGCCGCCCCTCTGGCCCCTTGTAGCAAGTTTTGGGACAATCCCCCACCCTTCCCTATTTTTGACTTTTTCGACACTACCGGCCCTGCAATTTTTTTCAATTGGCCGCCCCTCTGGCTCTTTGGTCATACACAACTTTATCATATTAATCAAAAACTTTTGGATGTTGCCAAAGTCCCATCTAAACAGAAACCGAACAATAGAAATTAGTTCCCTTGAACTGAGACCTGCTTTCTTACCTGCCTGTTTCTACATCTGTTTGTCCACCTCACCTGTTGTTTCAGCTGGCTCTGTCACAGCAGCATGTTGGATGCTGTCCTCCTCTCCTATGCCTAACGAATCTATCTCTTTCTCTCCCTGACCCTGTCTTTCTGCTTGAGCAGCACTGGTTGAAGCCTGAAAATATTGTAAACAAATTAATAACATAGCTAATTACACTGGTCGGACTGTTCAGCTCTGTTTCAGACTGATACCTCCGGTTCAGGCTGGTCCTCATCCTCAACACGTCTCTTTTTCAATCGCGGGAAATATTTTTCAATACTCATCTGGATTTAAAGCACATTGATGTATGTGATGTTATGCTGTACTAATAAACCTGACTTAAAATAAGTGAAATTAAACCGGCCTTGCTGGAGCTCACAAAAACCCTCAACAGTCCCCACATCTGCTCACAAAAAGACACAAAACAAACTTCAGTTTATCTTTCAATATCACAATTTGTATTTATCAATTCAAAGAAACGACTGTACAGATGATTTGCAGTTGGTTCTGATCATTTTTATACAATATTTGTTTCATTCATTCACCTTTTTCCAGTGTTGGTAGTTTGTCACCCCAGTGTGTTACAGTCATTGTACAGTGGAGGGATGGGTCTTCAAAGACATGCACAGCAGTACCATAATCGAGTCTTATGTCATTCATGCAACCTCTTTGTCCTGATGTGTTTGTGTGAAGGAAGTGCGGCTTTATGGTACGAATCAACAGTCTCACTTCCCCACATAAGACTTAAAAATAGTCGTGGAAAACAAACAAACAAACATAACAAAGACAAAGGGGGCAGTTTCCCATCGTCGTCATCGTCATTGTGGATAAACTCATTTTCTTGTTTCTTGTTTTATTACAGAAAATACTTTTTGAGCAAATACATTTGTACATTATCAGGTTAGGTTGCTGTAGGCAGGCATACAGAAAGACAGACAGACTGAGGGCTGATAGACAGTGGTGCTCTGGGGGTCATGGATCAGCCAAAAAACAAAAACAAAATTGGATTATCTCAGGCTGGTGTCAGAACTTTAAAATCATTTGTTGGGAATCTGCATAAATTGATGGGATTGTTTGAGACATAAAATGAAAGTTAATGTCATGACGTGGTGCATCTGATGTTCAATTCCATCTAAAGTTACAAGAAAGTAAAACAAATTCTTTGCTAAGAATATTTTGGTATATTTTGCTAAAATTATGACAAGCCAAAAAAAATGACGCACACTGCCTAAAATAATCATATAAATGTGTCTGACTAATCCTGACGTTCTCTCTCTATTTCATTATTTCTATTTTAAGCAAAACATAATGGTGCACTGACTGTAAAGATGTGGACAGATAGATATAATAACAGGAAGAGACTGCAGAAGCTTCATAAGGTTGGATATAACTGGATATAAAAAAATATTGTGCTTTCTTCATGTTAAAAGCAGAAATGAACAGTTTGTATGTCTGTAATCTCTCCCACAGCTACTGACGAGAAGGCTGAGACTCTTACATTAAGTCTCACACTGTTCAATGAAAGATGTTTAAGCTATAGTTAGTTATCTTTAAACAACAGTGTATTTTTTTCTAGAGCTGCTTTTAAGTACACTGGTGCATTTATTTTATATTACAGATATTAACATTCCAATAAAAGGTCCACATGGCACAAAACCAGTGGCAAAACATTGGTATCCAGCCTCACAAACTGAAGTTCAGATGCACCAATCTGACCTTTTTCGGTCCCAATATCGACACCTAGGCTTTGGGTATCGATCGATATCAAGTGCCGATCCAATACCAGTGATTAATTAATAAGCTGTATACCTCACTGTGTGGAAGAGACTGGGATCAATCATTTGTGTGTAAGGCAACATCAGGCTTGACTTCAACATTTACACATGGCTTTCCTAACTTTGCAAAACAAAATATAACAAATAAATGCATAAATTTACATGTACTGAATTGTCATTTATTAAAATAACGGTATCTGATATCAGATCGGCCCTTTGTCAGCGATACCCAGCTGTTTGTGTTGATATTGGACCAATATCGGTAGCAGTATCGGAGCATCTCTAGTCTAATTTGAGCTTAAGCTTTGTCTCGTTCACTTGCAGTAACACTGACTGATTTGCACTAACTCTTACGTCTAGATTCACTACTCTATAAATCACCTGAATGAGTAAATTAACGAGCCCTGGTTGTCCTCAGACACTAAAAAAATAAACTTAGAAACTTTAGGTTTACTGTGTTCACTCTGTTTTAAGCCCTATTCAAAGTCTGTTGGTAATTATATATACTCCAGGCAGTGTGTGTGTCTGTATTAGATTATCAGTTTTTTATCCAGCTGCAGTTGAACAAGCAGCTACAGTTCTAACTAATGAATGAGAAGCGTGATCACAGCTGGCTATGGCTTTTTAATGCTCCTGATTGGCAGCATGTAAATCGAGGATTAATACAATAAAATATGAATGTAAGTTTGATGAATCTCTTTTTGGCTCTCTGTTGATTTCCACATAACTCCTGCATGAAATATCTGCTTTTTCGCTGCCACATTGCCCACTATGTTCACCAGTTTGTGTGAATGTGTCATATGGTGCAGAGCAGGTGTAGCATACAATGGATTTTAAGGTTGCTTTTTGGTTGAAAATGACGCCATGAGAGCAGTGACTTTATAAAAAAAAAAATAGCTTAAAGTTGCTGAAATGAGACAAAGCTGAGTGATGATGACAAACAACACCTCTCACATACAAGTAATCATGTGATTCCCCCCGACCCCCCGACACCACTGACCATCAGGCCTCAACTCTGCGACAGGCTCAGCGTCCTAGTGCAAAGAAAAAAGTTGCATAAAGTCTCAGTTCATTGCTAACATGGACATCATCATCCTCATTATCATCATCATCATCAGTAACATCCACCACAACAACATTTAAAAACATGAATTCCTGAACAAAACCTTTCTACAATCCTCAAAAAAATAAATCACACTCCATAATTAATACTGCATACTGCTGTTGGTTTTTGGTGTTCAAGAGATGCAACAAAGACTGAAACTGTGTTAGTGTTCATGATTAATGCTATAAAACTAAAGGGCCAGTATGTAGAATCTAGTGGCATCTAGCAGTGATGCTGCACATTGGGTCCAACTGAGTACCCCTCCTCTTCCAAGCATTAAGGAGAATCTACAGTGGTTGTGAAACTAGTGAAAAGTGCAAAAGACACTCTCTAGATCCAGTGCTTTGTTTGCCCATTCTGGGCTACTGTAGAAACATAGCGGCCTCCCTGGAGGAGGATCTGCTCCCTCTGCAAATAAAAAAGTCTCATTCTTAATGGAAACACAACAATTCTTATTTTCGGGGGATTATACACTTATTAAAACATATTTAACCGTTCTTCTAGATACCACTTAATTCTACAGACTGCACCTTTAATATTTCCCCATCCATCTTAATTCGATCTGTTTTTGCTTTTGATGTAGATGTTAACGATCTTATGACCCACATGCTCTCATATGAGAGAGAGAGAGAGAGAGAGAGAGAGAGAGAGAGAGAGAGAGAGAGAGAGAGAGAGAGAGAGAGAAAGAGGAAACATGATCTTTTCTTTCCTTCAACACAGTTCTACATTCATTTCCAGTGAGAAAAGAAAACCATAAAAACATTAATGAGAGACCAACAGGTATTTTTATTCTTTCTTTCCATCTCGGCTGACAGATGTGAACAGAACAGCACAGACGCACACAGACAGGCAGGGTACCTCCGACCTCATATGGGCACCTTTTTTTTGATACTAACTGTTGAATATACCCTGCATGATCTGTGCTGTGTGCATCAACAGTGAGTCAGACTTGTACTGAATCCATTCGAAATCCACCTCCTCTTTCCACTTTCTTTGACTTTGTGTCCAACATGCATGTAAATGATTGCATTGATCTGGCATTCACACCTAAATTTGATGCATAAAATGTGTAGGGGAAGGGAAAAAGACATGTTTTATGTCAAACACAAACAGGTCAGGAGAAAATTTAAAATCCTGAAGTGAAAATTATAATACTGTCAAGCTGATAATTGAATATAGGGGATTTTTGGGCTGTTCATAAACATAAACCGAAAAAAAAACAGTAATTGAAGGTTTTGATACAGTAGCAGTGATATTAAACCATTATTTTAAAAAGGATTTTAAATACTTTCTGACCTTGATGCTCCTATCAGGGCATCATTCACCAGTTTATTTGACTTTGACGACCCTCCTCCTCCTCTTTCTCCTCCCTTCCTCCCCCTCCCCTGTCATTTATGGCTTTGTGGTGAGTTTACAGTAAAGAAACAAGGACAAAAAAATAACGTGTGGATGCTGAAAAGACAAGCTTCTTTTTGACATGTGATTTACTCTCCAAGCAAAACATGCAATCTCACAATTTAAACCCCTTTTTTTCCTCTTTATTTGGTCAATCCTGGCTTTCAACGTATCGCCAGTTCATTCACTTATTCATTTCTACTTCTACGCTGACAGGATGTCGACAGTCAAATGACCTTTTAACGCTCTGTAACATGTTTATAACCGTTTATATAACATGTTAAACCATCTGAGTTGTATCCCCCCCATATATGTGTGGGTGGGTGTGTGTGTGTGTGTGTGTTGTCGTGGAGGTGTGTTTTGTGGATGTGGACGTGTCTGGAAGACTGAGGTGGGTGCGTCTGAGAGAGGACGAACATATTAACACGTAAAAAGCACACGGTTAAGCAAACAAGAACATAAGTAACCTGAGAGCTATGGAGACCCTGGGTGCAGGGTACAACACACACATACACACATAACACACACAAAAAACAAGATTATTTAAAATTCTCTGTAAAAAAAAAAAAGAAGAAGAAAAAGGATGCAACAGATTTGTGAAGATAAATCAAAGAGAATATGTGACGAGTAGTTAGATGTTGTAAGAGAATAGAAGAGTAGATGTGGCCTGTTTGCCACCTGGAGGCCTCGCTCATTAAAAAATGAGAATCTGTGCTTGTGACCACAGCCAAAACAACTCGATCCTGATGCTCAAACCAGCAAGTTTTTCCAACGAATTTCAATCAAGCAAAATCTTAGCTTTTGTTTTTTTTTACGCTTTAAAATGAAAGAATATTTGAATGGATTTAATGGTTTACAATCAGATTGAGTCCAGTTTAATCAGATACTGCAGTGACCACGCTGTCCTGTAGTCTTCATGAGCAAGAGTTCAACATTTAATGTAGGAAAAAAATGATGATTTCAAGCCTTTTGGATGTGTTTGTTTTCATTTCTGCTTTCCTCTTTCTTTTTCTTTTCTTTTTTTCCTTTTTAAATATTCCTGATTGTTTTTGAAGTTCATTCGTTGCTCTACTTTTCTCATTGTCCCTCCTTCCTAGAATCAACACAGCAGCTGTTCATCAGTGCTGATTCATTCATCCGTGTTTGGAGTCTGGATGAATGTAGAGGGGTGGGGGTGGGGGTGGGGGGTTGGTGCTGTCAAACAATAAATAAAAATTAAAAAAAGAGGATGCAATTCAAACTTTTTCTTTTTCTCCACAGCCAGACCTTCCGAGACAAACGGGATGTGTGGTGAAATTAAACGTTGAAAACCGAAAAGCTTCTCTAAGTTTTGTATGTCTGTAAAACATTTTGGCATAAGTTTCATTCTCTTTCGATCTACGAGGAGTAATAAGACAGTGTAGGATGTCCCGACTTACAGACAGATAAGATACAGTACATAGGACAGACGGACGAGAAATACATAAAGATACAGCTCATCTCATAGAAAAAACAAACATGGGACAGCATGAGCTACGTTTTTAATTGCACTACCAGCCTTCCAGTTAATGTGACGCGTGTCCCGCCTCTCTCTCTTGCGTTAATGCTGCAGAACGAAACCCCTCCCCCTCTGCAGTTCTCCGAATCAGCCACTGGGGGGGAAGGGGGCGCATATGGAGCGTCAGTGATTCTGTGTGTTCTCACAGAGATGCAAAAGAAAAGAGAAGAGAGAGAGAGGGAGAGAGAGAGAGAAAGAGAGAGAGACATATCCTGCTCCAGATCCGTCCTGTCCGTCCTATGAGTGAGCCTGGGTCAATCCTTCCATCCTGTGTGTCACTTTCCATCCAAACTCAACCGCTTAGTTGACAGTGTTGGAGGTGGAGAGAAGGGGAGGGGGCGTTTATTACCAGTCCGCGGCCCCAACCTCCCACCCGGAAGTTCATACGCTTCAATTCAATCCCAACCAGTCCGTCATCCGGTTCACTTTTTCTTACTGGACTTCTCCGAGCGCTTTCCTTCCGACTTCCCGCCCCGATCTGACCTCTCTGACCTTTCTCCTCTCTCTCTCTCCTTCTCGCGTTCTTTCTCCTTTTCTTTCTCGCCCTGCTCGATCTTCTCAGTGCGGTCCGAGCGCTCGCCGCCTCGTTCCGATCTGTTGTCCGCCTTGCTGCCGTCGCGCCGCGTGCCCTCGTCAGTGGATGAGGTAGTTGGTTGGGGCTGACCCCATTTGGCAATCTCCTCGTGCTCCGTAATACTGGCGGTGATTTTGGACACCCACGTTTTGAGGTCCTCCTGTGATCGAAGGGGTGGAGGGGGAGGAGAGGGATCACAAGTGTCAGATGATTTGTCATGTACTGTGTATGTTTTGGTATGTTTCTAATATTGGTTTCAGTGATTAAGAATCGTACGTTATGTGATCAGTGGGGTGAAGCTGCAAATCCTTTAACTATTTTGTGATCAGATTAGAAGAAGAATATCTCACCTCATCTTTTGCATGAAACAAAAACTCGCTGCCATCCTTCGTTCTGTGATAAGAGGAGAAATTTTAACTTAAAAACAGTGTAGTGCCAAACATGTCTGTTGGAAGAAACAGTAAAGAAACAGACCATGCTCAAACTGTATTTGTAATTAAAGAGCTAGTCTGTCCAACCAGTTCAGTGAGTTGGTGCATTTGAGACCAAGATAAACTTGATGTTAATGTATGTAAAAATGTTGGTAAAGTACACTGCCAAAGTAAATTAACTTGACAATTATGGCGCTTTTCCACTGCAAAGTTCCAGCACTACTCGGCTCGACTCGACATGGTTCCAGGAACGTCTTTTTCCATTACAAAAAGGTACCTACTCAACGTGGGCGGGGTCGTCATAGCACGGCTCGTTTTATACGCGACACAAACACATAAACAATGGAGGACATGGAGGCGATGGTGTACTTGCTGCTGTATGTGGCTTTCTGTCACACACAAAGCAAGAAAACTAAGCCGTATGGCTGTAACAGTGTTGCTGGTATTTAAAATGCCGGGTTTGATTTCTTGCTCATGACTCTTCCAGCGACAACTCTTCTGACCAATCAGTAGCCGGCAGTCTGTTGACGTCACATTTAGTATCGGCTCGGCTCGCTTGGAACCTCAGCAGAGCAGGTACTAAAAAAGTACCAGATACCAGGTACTATCCTTAGTGGAAACGAGTGGAGTCGAGTCGAGTCGTGCTGGAACTGTGTAGTGGAAAAGCGCCATTACAGGACTAATAACAAATAAACTCACAGGGCTTTTATACTAGTTATTTCATTTGCACCTAAGTCATCAATATTGGTCATTAATATCACATATACTAGTTTCTAAACGGATTTGATCATTTCTATCAAAGTATAAACCTACCACAAGCTTCAATTCAACCAATTCAAGGCACAACCACCTTAGCCAATTATGTCTGTATGTCCTGGTTCTTGTTGCCTGTTTCAGGGTTAAGATAAGTCACTGTTGGCTGATAACACAAATTTGTGAGATCAGTAAAGTTAAAAACAAGAGGCAAAAACAAGACCTAAGAGCTTGAGATTTAACCCACGAATCTCTCTGTTTCTGGGTTTAAAACTCATAAACACATAACACTAAAGACGGGTATGAAAACAGCTCCTCACTTAAGTGTGAAGACGTTCTTCTTCTTCTTGTAGCCGTTGGTGACGTCGCAGTGGCAGTGGGAGAGGTTGAGCAGCGGCTCATTGTTGTAGGGTGTGGTGGTGTTCTTGGCATCCTTGTAGAAACCCATCTCCCCTTTGTTCAGCACGCAGTACAGATTGACCCAAGACCTGCTGTGGTGTGGGAAGGTGGTGGTGGGGAGGGCGAGGAGAAGGAGAGTGGAGAGTGGAGGAGTACGGGGTAAGGTGGAGAGGGAGGAGTAAGGGAGAAAGTGGGGGAAGTGGTGGTTGGGAGGAGGAGGAGGGAGATGGGAGGAGTCAGGAATAGCTGCAGAGTCGCTCTCGCTAAGCTAACACCTCACTCACCTGACCATGGCAGACAGGTAGGCGGGATGGGCCAGCGCCAAGAGGGGAGGACGAAACACAACTGCTGAACAAACACAGACGAACGGACGCACAAACGGGTGATGGAGGTGGGTGGGAGGAATGGAGGGATGGACGAGGAGGGAGGAGGGAGGTGGAGGCTATGTACAGTTTGTGTCCAAGTGTTTGTTTTTTTTTGGGGGGGTGGGGCTCATATATGACTTACCTTGAAGGAGACGACAGGAGCAGCCAGCAGCGACGAGGAGGAGAGGGGAAAGCAGAGTGGGGAGTTTGGTTAAATGGCATTTTGGCAACAACACTTAAAAACTACTTAATAAAATCTTATCATGCTTCTTTTTTTCTTTTCTTTATTTCTTTCTCTGTGAGCGTGTTTACATGCACATAGCATTCATAGCTTACACCCAAATACAGGTATTGTTCAGAGCATGTTGTCCGTGTGCAGCTTAATATACTGATTTCAAACTAAAGGTACCAGTTTGTGTTATTAAATGGAAGCAGACCGGAAGAGAAGAGAGTTAACGGTGCATGGGATAAGGTGTCTAAACTGCTAAAATCAGCACTACAATCCACTGAGGTTGATTTCATTACTGGATAACATTAACATTCCTGTAATTGCCTAAAAAACCCTCTATAGTCCTTTATAACATCAACAGACCCTTCAGATCCAGCTATCTTAGCATGCTGGCAGTGCCTCGTTTGCGGAAAAAGAAGGGCTTTTTCGATAGATGCTAAGTAGACGCTGTTAATGCTTTTTATGATAAATCCTAAGACCCACTTTTATTTAACCCTTTTAATCATATTTAAATTGAATTGCCTTGTTGTTGAAACGTACTATACAAACACATTTCCCTTGCCTGGCACTGATCGCTGGCTTTGAACTGTGAGTAATCTGTTGTTTTTTCTTATCTGATTTTCTTTGGGTTGCACACAAGAAAATAGGAAGTGCAGCTTTCTTTTATTGTGCTCCAAAATTATGGAATACTTCACTTAAAGTGAGGTAGATGTGGTCTCTGAAATAAAAAAAAAACATACTTATTTGATCTGGTTTTTAATTAGTGTCATTTTAACTTTTTAAAAAAAAACGTGTTTATTTGCTATTTATTGTATTCTATTCTATATTTATTTTTCTCTGTAAGGTGCTCTAAGTGTAATCCCTTGTATGTAAGGTACTCTATAAATAAAGTTCATTATCATTATTATTATTATATTTGCTTAAACTTTCTTCTATTTTAATTTTGCCCCTTTTCACAACTATATCAGCTATGTACATAAATGTCCTTATGCTTGTATGTGCATATATATGCCTGCCTTTTGTAAAGCACTACAAAAACTGTCTGCCTTTTAAAGTGCTATATAAATAAAATTAAACTTGAAACTTGAATTTAAGATGAAGTGAAGAGAAATCAATTGATTTATATTAATTTATCTTAAAATATGGACACAAAACGTATGGAGCATGTTTCAGCTTTTTCTGATGAAATACTCAATTAGAAAACTGAGCTCTGAGCTATAAATGATGTATAACTTCATCTCTTTGTACGCAACATATGTTTGTTTATAAGTCAGGTTAATATAAAGATTACACACCATTCACATGCACCGTATCCTGTTATAAGGATCACTCATTTATCCTAAATAATAACACCAGAATATTAATGTGCACATAAACATACTCAGTGCTTCATCATGTAGCTATGTTACAGAGACAAGATGAATCTCAATCTTTCCTCAAAGACTAACTGAATCCTCTCTTTCACCGTATTGAATGGAGGAGAAGCACTAAGTGGAACCACCCGCCTGCCTGCCTCAGATCTTCTCCTCCAATCAAAATCTCAAAGACGAAGCAAACAGAGAGCGTACGTTGAGCCAAACGAGGAGCCGTTTGGAGATTCACACTTGTCTGGACTTTAAAGCCATTCAGGGATTATGCTTTTACCTTGCCATGTACATAACAGAGCATGTACATACGAGACATTCATCCACTGCCTTAAGTGGGCGCGTGCTCATCCTCAGCTGAGAGAGAGAGGAAGGGGGGAGGATGAGCTCTTTTAGCTGTGCGTGGTCAGCCCAGCCACTACAGGGCAGTGCAGATAGAGCGACTTTGACGTTGGGGTCTCTCAGGAAGGAAGCAGGGCAGTCATCTGTGGAGGCCAGGTAATGTGCGTGTGTGCTTGTGTGTGTGAGGCTCAGCGATAGGTCATAAGGCAGTGAATGCCATCATTCTTCACTCTCACGGCATTCATCAACCAGCCAGTCCGCTAGCCAGCCAATCACGTCTGTGCTGTACGTTATTTCCTCTGTGGGCTCGTGTTAGATCAAGAGGCGTCATGCATGACTTTTCTTTAAAAACAATTGTGCATGCAGTGAAATTTCTGCATTTCACTACTTTAATTAACCAATTCTGAAAAACTACACAACACAACAAATACTGATAATATAACTAAATATATCCAAAACTTAATCTATCTCCTATGTTAACATTAACAGCTTGCCAGTATCATATCGACTGTTAAAGGCACCGTGTGTATGACCTGAGCCGGTGTCAGTCATGCATCTATTTCAACATGTCAGCAGCGTGTGGTTAGGTTGTTAGCTTTAGCATGCTTAAAGTCATGCCCCTGTCAGTAATTACAGTCGAATCAAGAAAAAATGGAGCGGAGGGGGCGGTGACGTCATCAGAAACAGACGATGTGCAGTCAAATGGTGTTTGAAAATATTTTATAGCAGTTTTGTTTTAATGGATGAGGTTTCGACACATAGACCCCAAAATTTAGATTTAGCAACAACAGGCAGAAGGTAAAATCCATGTTGGTATCTTTTCAGGTGAGATATAATCTACTTACAGTGGGGTCAATAAGTACTGAATGTGTCAAAAAAAATTTCAGTGAATATATTTCCAATGAGGATTTTCACATGAAATGTTCACTAGACTTTGGTATTAACTCAAGAAATGCACACATATAAAAAAATCAAAAACATTTAAATCCATAATTAAAGTTGAATAAAATGGAATGAAACAGGAAAAAAAAGTATTGAACTCACTAAGTGAAATGTATGTAATACTTAGTGGAGAAACCTTTGTAATGACAGCTTCAAGACTCAAGACTGTAGTGATCCCTGTTTCATTCCACTTTATTCCATGTAACTTTATTTATGGACTTTAATGTTTTGATTTCTTTATATGTATAGATTTAATACCAAAGTCTGGAAAATTTCATGTGAATATCCTCATTGGAAATATATTCAAAAAAACAAAACAAATCATTGTTCAATACTTATTTCCCCCACTGTATATAATTTAAATTGCTCTTTTGTGGAAACTTTGTGGAAATAACCTTCTTAGACAACTGAATTAAACTCTACACAATACTTCCAAACACTATTTGGCAATGCATAATCTATAATCAATGAATAATAATCCCTGGAGTCTGATTCTCATGACAGCAGAGTCCACCTCCTTCTCTATGACTTCTATCATCTGTTTTACACTCATCATTAAGACCCTGAACACCCACCTATTGGTGCTCTTCTTCAGGCTCTCGATGTCTAGCTTTCGGAAAAGGAAGCCCTCGTGATGTGCAGTGTGTGTTGGTGGCTGGGGGACCGCCGGGCTGCTCTGGGCCGGGGCGGACCTGGACCGTCGTGTCGTCTCTCCTGCCTCTTTGGGGCGCGGTCGGCGCCGTGGTTTGGGTCTGTCCCGAGCTCGAGGCCGTTCGGGACGGGAAGCCTTCTCTGGTACCCCGTTAGGCAGGCGGGGCACTTCGCCACGGGCCTGGAGAGACAGTGAGAGAGTGGTTCATGGTTTAAAAGTAATATCTGTCTCAAGTCTTTGATGGTCTTTTAAATCAGTAAGTATCTTTTTTATCATCTAAAGAATTATGTATGTTCTCACTGTGATTCCTGCTGGCAGCTATCTACCAGTTTCTATATGTATCTTTAGCCATTGTGGGAGAGAAAAAGTTAAAAATGTTCAGCTTCATTTAAACTAGAGCAAACGTGACAAGAAAATGATATAGTGATGGTGGAACAGGAAGTTTATTTTGTCTCTTTTTTTGTCCTATTTTAAAACCACCACACACAAGCTGAAACATATATGAATAAATACCGATAATGAAACAGCAGAACACATAAATCTCCAGACCTGGGCAGCTTCTCTTTCTTGCAGCTGCTCCACAATATCTAATAAGGTGGTTCTTCTCTCTCTGAAAAAGAAAGAAAAGACATCAGAGAATCATACTCCAACTCCAAAAACCAAAAAACAGGAATTATCCTTTTAACCAAACATTATATTCATATGCTGTAAATCCTGCTGATTACATTACCTACACAAGACAATCAATATCTGCCGCATTAAGTCTCACCCTCCTCCTGAGCGTCTGTCCGAGTGTCCGGTGTCGTGTTCGCTGGATTCCTGTCTCTCTAGCCGGTGTCGGTCCCTCTCTCTCCGCCGCCCCTCATGGCTCCCGTGGCCCTCTTGCTCGCTGGACGTTTGCCTCTCCAGCGTCCGTCTCTCCCGCCTCTCCGCATGTTCCCTCCACACCTCCTGAGGCAGCTCATCCCTGCGCGCCTGGATCAGCTGCTCGCTTGACAGCTGCCGTTCTATCCTGTGGTCCTTCTGGTGGACTTGGGGCTCTGCATAGCCCAATGGGTCAGTCCTGGACCCCCGGGGCCCTCTGGTGGGCTCACTGTGTAGTCTCTCGCGGCTTGGCTCCTGGAGCACCACCTCAGCCATCACAGCCACCTCCGCTTTCTCTGTCCCTATCTCTCCCATCATCATCTCTCTCTCCCTCCCTCTCTCTCTCGCTTTCTCCAGCCGGCTGGCCACGAGCAGCGGTGTCACCGCGTCGTCCAGGTGTTTGATTTTGGGTTGCCGTAGATACGGGGATGATTTCACCTCCAGTTCCCTCGCGGCCTGCACTGGCTGTAGGTGACTCATCACCTTCACTGCCTGGTCTCTCACTATGCTGGTGCTTTCTCGCGCCTGGTTGGCTGAGACGAGCATGGCTGCCGTGGCGATTGAGGCAATTGAGGAGGGAGCGGGCTGGGCAAGTCCCGCAGCCACGCCCACCACGCTGCCATGCCGCGCCTCCAGGGTGTGGCGGTAACTGGAGCCGTTCATCACAGGGGTGTAGTTGGCCACCGTCGAGCCCAGCCGGCGAGCCACGGATGTAGGCGAGGGTGTCGGGGTGGCAGGCGACGGCGAGGGAGGAGAGCTGGCTTCGTTTTGCTCGTAGATGGTCTGTCTCATGACGGGGGAGAGAGGGATACGGGGGAGGGTGGAGGGAGTGGCTGAGGCATCTTGGGGGTCTAGGAAGACTTTACGCCCCAGCAGGGGGGTTGGGGGAAGTTTACTTTGCTCTGCTTTCAACTTTTCTACCTGTGGACAGAAAACAGGAGCAGTTTCAAATAAAAAGATTGAGACATAAAGTCAAGCAGGGCTTTGATGTGAGTGAATGAAACTGAATATTTTATGGAAATATACCATAAAATGTTATTATTATAGATTTGTTTCAATGTATTTAATGTCCTACATGTTTTCATGAATTATTCCCTTTGTTGTGATAGAGTGAAGTGTTGCATTCGTTAATACCGTGGTGAGTCGTCGCAGTGAGCTGAAACGCTCCTCCCAGGTGGCGGCAGCTTTGCGGAAAGCTTCATGACGACGAATCAGCTGCTCAACCTCGTCTACGCTCGCTCCGAGCTCGTTGCTGTTAATGAACGGTTCCTGCGCCGTCAGCCACGCCTCTGCCACCACCGCGTCCTGAGCAAACTGGTGAACTTCCAACACTGAGAGGAAGACAGGAGGGATAAAAATAATATTAAAGAGGAAGCATTAAATGTATATTATTATAGGTTTATAGGCCTCTGTGTGTGTGCTTACATTGCTGTAGGATTTCCCAGTGCCTGTCCCACTTCTCAGTCAGCTCATGTTGTTTAGCCATCACCTTGTCCAGCTTCTCCTTGATCTGAGAGTCAAAAGGTCAGAGGTCAAAAGGATGGAAAAATGAAAACTCAAACAAACTGAGCTTGCTGATAGTTTTCTGAAAAGCTTTAAGAGAACTTCATTTCAAAGCAGTTTGAATGCTAGCAATATCTAAACCTAAACGTATACATACACACACAAAATGCACATTCTGCACACCATGCACATGTGTAAATAAATGCTCAACTGTATATCAATGAATTTAGGTCTCCACACTCTTTTGAATATAACATTTAAAGACTGTTTTTTCTGACTGTTAAAATTCATTTAAAACTGCAACAGTTATTATATTCAATGATTTTGGAAGTCCAAGGGTCCCTGGTCAATAGTCAACATGAGGAATTTTGTAGAGTAGTATTGTAAAAGTTTATTTAATTTTAATCTAGTTTATCATAATTATCACATCTCATCTTACCTCTTCAGCTGCAGGGTTTCTAGCAGCCAGCAGCGTCTTGCCCATCTCGATACACTCCATGGTGCTCTGGCTGCGAGCCTCCACTTCGCTCTTTAGACTCTGGTGATAGTTCATCAGCACTTCTACTGAAGACACGTCCCTGCAGGAAACACAGAAAACCCCCCACAAACAGTTAGCTCAACACGTACAGACACCAACATCTAAACTGCTTTTCAACACAAACCATACACAGAACATCATGCTGTAAAACTATGATGTTTTTTATGGAGATATTGTTGTTGCATCAAATGATCGATCACCATCTTCTGTTCTGTCAGGTTTTGTTTCAGCCTGATATAGATTTATTTATGATTTATTAAAAAGATTTATGCTGTGTTCAGTTCACAGCATAAATCTTGCTGTGTTGGAAGTCACCACACCTGAGTTTAAATCTTCCCAGTTTAGAAGTAAGTTCTAGCCCATTTACAGCTTTACCAGTTGATAAAAATGCATTTTGCTGTATTTACACGTATGTACACGTCCACAGATAGAAAGTGGACAGTGTACGGCTGTTTTAATGAGACACAAATAAAACTACTGCTAATAAAAACAGGATATTACAACAATTTTAACACTGTTGATGTGTCAGATATCCAAATGTTACGGCTAAAATGTGGTGACTATTACTGTTGGTGCAGTAAGTTGTTTTATTGAGCCTCCCTATTGGTTAATTGATGGCTACAGGAAGTTACATCATTATGGGTCTCATTTGCAACACCCAAGTGTCACAGATTGCACTAAATTGCAAAAATCCACTTCTTTCTTTACTTGAAAAAGGTTTTTGTAACTTGAACTCGTCTCCTTTTTGTTATATCTTTGTGTTGTCCTATGAAAGCCAAACACACTCCAACCATCTTGATTTAACCCTTGACAAGTACTCTCTTCCTGCTCCGCTAGTTTGGGTACCTTGGCTTCTCTCCTGTCCCTATCTGACAGATGATCGATTCCATCCACATGATCTGATCTCGGACCATGCTGAAGAACCTCAGCTTGTCCGTCTCCGTGGTGATCTGCACCCGACACTCCTCGCAGGACGTCAGCAGCTCCTTCCAGCACTGCATCACTTCGTGCTCGCGGCAGGCGATGGCTTCAGCCTTCTCACCGGCGTACACCGTCCTCAGCTGGGCCGCACTCTCCTGCAGCTGACGCACCTGGCAGAGCGGAGGAGTAGATTTTGGGAAAATGCAAAGCTGAACAAGGAAAGAACAGAAATTAAATTATGTAAAGAGAAAGATTTTGTTTTCCCGAATGATGCACAAAAACACAGCTGCCCTGACAGCTGTGTTTAGTCAGGGCCAAATGGTTCGTACTGTGTCACTGGAGTTGCCACAGAGCAGCTGTGATTTTGCATCTTTCTTTTAGTAAAAATGTGCGACTGTCTCTGTTCCCCAGGTGCACTAAAGAGGTGAGGGTAAGCAAAATTAAATGCAGAGTGAGAAGGAAGTTGTTTCCATGAAGTTTCACACTCACAAATAACCAAATATTTGAACTATTTGATATTTAAATTCAAATGGATTTGTTTTTGGCATTACTTCCAATGTAATTATTCACTTCACTAAAATGTCTGCAGAATAGAACAAAATACAAGAAAACAATATTATATCAAATGGAAAGAAATGATTTTGGAAGACAGTTCTGAAGGAGAAAGACAGTAACAAACTCCAATCAGTGCATGAAAAAGACAAGAAAACAATGATAGTATCCTTATTGCTATCTTACAGATTTAATATGATCTTCATCTCATGCATGCATGCTTAACAAATGTACATGTGAGAAATTAGCATTAACATCACTCAGTAGGAAATGAAGTGCTGTGATCATCATTGGAGGAGGTCTTTGTGATTCTTCCCTGCATGTATCTTGAGATCAGTGAATGGGTCAGTGACAAACACAGGTTGGCAAGATTAAAAGATATCCTAAAAAGTACCTTAAAAGCAATTAAATTAAAATGTACATTTTGTATTCATGTAATTTGAAATGACATTTCTTTTAACCTAAAGTATGACTGAATGGTTCTGAAAATGTCAAATGGTGTAACCACAAAAGAATGATAAATATTAAATATTTCATCCACCTACATTTAAGTGGACTTACATAGTATATTAAGTATAATAAGTATAATAATTACTTGTCCCTGAATTCCACGATTCCCCAGTTTAAATTAATTTTCTAAATAATTTAGAACAATTGTATTTCAATACCTTTATTTAATTTAAACAGTTGTAATGTTAGATCATGCCAAACTAGTTGATATGGTGTTTTATTGAGAATTTAGTGTTTTTAAGCAAGTTTAATTATTTGGTACAAAGTTTTTATGGTTACACCACTTAAACATTTTTGCCATAATCCTCTAATATATTCTCTCAGAATGGATTAAACATAACAATATATTTAATTTTATGCTGGGTCCACAAAAAAGAATGTGTTATTAATACTTTTATTTCACATTTTAACCCCTTTAAATTTGACTGAACTACATGGACACAAGTAAACGTCATTGGCCTGAATACTGAAGCAGGTAACTTTACATGCTGTCTGTTCATGTGTGTGTGTATCTGTACCTGTGTGACCAGCAGCTGTATGTCCTGCTCAAAGCTGTGCAGGAGTCTCTGCAGGGTGCTGGTGTTGGCAGTGCTGCCCTGCCGATCCTGAACCTCGGGCAGCCTTCGATGTTTGTCTTCAATCTGGGCCAAAACCTGAAAAAATTAAATAAAATCATAGATCAAAGATAAAGCAGTGTAAAGAGTGCTATGTGAAATCTGAGTAGAAAAAAGAAAGAAATATGTTTCACACACACATACAGACAAACTGTGACAAAGTTTTGTTCATTTTTAAAGCTTAACTTCTACTGAATGATTCAATTTGCCCTCTGTGGATTGAGTAATATCCACAACTGAAAAAGGACTCTGAAGTACTTGGAAGCTGACATTTTGGAGTTAAAATGTTTGTACTCAACAACAATTAATTCTAACCAATGCATAACATCTCCTTGTAGTCTGTCATATTTAAGTGATTGATTATATTATTTCTGGCAGAAAAACTGAATAGTTTGCTTACTCTGAAGGACACTGGTGCATAATCGGCAACTAATTTAAATTTTTCACCCCTTTCAAGCTGTCCTCCTCATTACTGTAAACTCTGATAAACAATCTCTAAATGGTGAAATGGGTGAAAACAGTTTAAATGAATCAGCTTTTTAAAAGAAAATCTAAAAAAAAATAGAAAATAATCAGCCTTATTTATTATACTATGTATTGTATATGTTGTATTACATTAATATTCCCCTAAATGATAAGCTGTTATCATTGCATCAAACAGTATTGTATTATGCTGTATAATATAATTATTATTCCAATATCTTTTTTCATTTTACTGTATCATTTCAGCTTTGTTTCTCTTTCATCTTTACCTCTCTGCAGTCAGAGAAGAACTTGTGTAGTTGGTGTGAGGCGGCGAGCATCTGCGCCCGGGTCTCCATCAGCTCCATCAGGTCGGCCCAGGCCTCGTTCACCCCGTCCTTCCATTCTGCGATGGTGGCGGCCTCGGAGTGGCCGTAGTCGATGAGCTCATCCACCATCTGGTTGACGGCCGTCACTCGTTCCTGCCCCACGCTGCCCGTCTCTGATGCAAACTCTGTGAATTTCTCCTGCAGGACCTTTGAAATATAACAAGACTAGGAAATGATTTATGGGTTTTAGATTGTTGGTAAATGATTATTTGTTATTTGACTCATTTACAGATACATAAATGCAGATTTATTAGCTGATGCACTGTGATTTTCTAATATATTAATAAAACCATGAACATATCATCATATTACTGTCCAATTAACAGTTGTAACTTGACTTAATGAACACTCAAATGAGAGCACGGCTCTGTAATTTTTAAATGAGGCTTCTTAAATCTATTATTAATCCTCACTTACAGTGACATGCTCGTAGTCTTGACCCAGTTCGGGCGAGCTGGCGACCACCTCCCTCTGAGCTATCCACTGCTCCAGCTCATCCACCTCCCTGTTGAGCTGGTAGAGCCAGTACTGCTGCTCCAGGCGGCTCTTCCTCTCCTCCACCAGGTCCTTCAGAGACACGTACAGGCGGTCGATCTGCGACTGACGCTTGCTGATCTGCTCGCTACAGAGAAGAGAGGGGAGAAATTTTGTTAGGTTGGATGGTAACACTCATTTTTAGTTGTGTTTTAAGTGTCAGAACTATAGACGTATAAGGGAGGGGGGCGATGGCACTTTACTTTTAACAAATCACATACAATCTGAAAATGAGCTTTCCTGTAATAAATTGGTGCATGTGTTTGTGTGTGTATGTTTACATGCTCACCAGTCTGGGTGTCCCATCTCCAGCAGCTGTCGACACTGCTGTGACAGCAGGCCGATGGTCTCGGCATAGTCCTCGATGGTCTGTTCCAGGATCAAGTGTTTTTTCAGCAGCTGCAGTGTGCTCGGTTCATCCTGGAGGGGAGGAGGAAATGGCACAAACAAGTTTCACACACATACTGTACAAATTATACATCCTGACTCTCTGTATACAGTACATTTAATTTAAAAGGCCAGAAACTTTCAAACAACCGCTCACACACCTTCCCCTTCTCCTCGTTCATCATGTGCAACTCCTGCTCGCTCAGCCAGGCCTCCACTTCAGCCGTGTCGAAGTAGTACTGCTGGGCCTGATACATGGCGTCCAGTACCAGCTGCCTTCTCTCAGTCTCGGTCCAGAGCAGAGCCCACAGCCCGGCTAGCTGGTCGTGACCTGCCCTGATGCAGTCGGCTTCAGGACTGCGTATGGAGGTTATGATTCCCGCCCTTTCCAGGACGTCGTCGATCCGGCTCCTGTGGCCCTGCAGCTCCCTCTGAAGTGTCTGGAGGAGATTCAGAGGACAGACAGAGGAGGTGACTGGTTAGATCTTTTTTATGTTGAACGGCACCATGATGACAAGACTGACACAGGAGTAACATTAGAACATGATAAGGTAAGTGAGTAGTTAAAAAAGGGAGACAAATTAGGACTTTTGGGCGTGTACATGCCTAACTGTCATGTATTTTTTGTCAATTTAATCGGGGGGGTTGAAAGTGTACTATCCCATTGTTTAAGTTATGTATTAGGTCAAAACTGTGGTTAGAATTACTAGCTATACTAAAGATTCAGATGTTCTTACCTGGTTCTTCTTCATGAGCTGCTGGACAGCCTGCAGAGAGGAACCATGCTCCTGACTCATGGCCATCGGGAGGCGCTCCTGAACCCACAACTACAACCACAACAAGACACAGGTTAGTGAATATAAGTCCAGCTGAAAGTTTGTGGGTGTGTATAAAGAGAACATGTGCAATTAAAATTAGTAAAAGTAAATTAATACAAGTATCTTACTAAATCTTAATCATTTTTATCTTTGCTCACCTGGATTTTAAGATTTTGGAGATTTTGCACTGCTGTTAATAGTGGCATCATATGGTTTGCTCTGATCATATGTCAGTTAAATTTACAGGAGGATCTTATGAAGGTGTAGAGAAAATTAAAGGCGCTTTTAAAGAATTTGGATGTGTCTTAACTCAGAGTTACACTAACTGACTCAAACCATGTCAGGTTTCCTTTTTTTATAATTAATTTGTAATTGAAAACAGTTTAAAAATAAAACATGACAAACTATTGTGAGAATATGAATAACAAAAATGAATCAATTTTGGTTCACCATGAAAAAAACGTAATGGACTAGATGCAAGACAAAGCAATGTTCCTTTAAATGATTAATGTGTGTGTGTTGCCCATGTGTTGACTGACAAACTCACAATCTCATCCTCCAGGTCTCGTCCGACTTGGTGAACTTCCTTGGACGCCAGCAGGATGCGTCGCCTCTCCTTCAGCGGCTCGATCAGACGCACCATCCTGGCCTCCACGGCGGCCTGTTGCCCAACAACCGTCTCCTTGACTTGCGTCTGCTGCGGTATGGAGGCCGCTTGCACCTGGAGCTGCCCCACCTCCTTGTACCACTCCTCCATCTGGCACTCCATGGTCTGAGGGTGGGAGGAGGAAGAGGAAAAGGAGGTGAACAGTGGAGGAGAGAGGTAGTAGAGTGGAAGTTATCGGATGGATGGAGGAATGTGTTGATTAAGAGAGAAACATTGAGGCAGGGGAGAAGTGAAGAGATCAGCATGGGTGGAGGTGAAGAATAAACATGTTGTCATTGGAAAGAAGAAGAAGATGAGATGAGTGGGATGTAAAGAGAGCGACAGAAATATATATAAATGAGTGAAAGCACACATTTAATTTTTTACCAAATTTACATTTAAAAGGTGCAGTGTGTTGAATTTAGTGACATCTAGCAGCTGAACAGACTTGGCAGAAAATGAATAAAGTATGTTTAGATTAGTGTATAATCACCTAAAAATAATAATCATTGTGTTTTTCTTTAGCTTAGAATGAGCCCTTTATATCTATATAAAGGTCCTCTTCAACAGAAGCCGCCATGTTTCTACAGAAGCCCAAAATGAAGAAACCAAACACTCGAAAGAGGGCCTTTCATGTTTTCCATGAGTTTCACAGCCACAAGTCCAGGCTTTTAACATTGACTGTATATGAATATGGATGTCATAACAGCTCCCCCAAAAGTGAAGCCAAAACATCTGGATTGCCCCCTGGTGGCTAGCTGCAGTATAGGTCATAAAATGACCTATACTGCAGCTATATCAGAACAACATAAAGTGACATGAAACCATCTTCATTTTATCCAAATGTATTTGATATTTGTCCAAGTACTCATTTTACTGACAGCTGCTCTCAAACTTCTGTCAGGTGATGAGATGAGTGAGGGGGCAACCTGACTCTACAGCACAGACTCTGGCTCCAAATGACTCAAATGATAGAAGCAAGATGGCGGCTCCCCAAAAGGAAATATTTTGACTTCACTTTTGCATAATGGTAGGAAGTGGATCATCACCCATATTTATATAAAATCAATGGCTTGCAAGTGGAGGTTGAGGTTTATTCAGTTCGTTACAATTTGCAACCTCAATGCTAAATGGCACTAAATCCTACACACTGGTCCTTTAAGAACATTTTAATTAAAAAACAAAAATCACAAAACTTCTACACTTATTTTGAGGAATTTTAAACTTACCATAATAATATTATATGTACAGTTTAATAAAATTACACATTTTTCCATAGTGGATACACAATTATACGAAGTTAATATGACCAAAAGTGCAGTCCTAGTTTGTGGCCCATCCATTTAGACAGGATGACTCACTGCCTGCAACTAAAGCATTAAAATGGTAAAGGGGGGAAACATCATGAAAGAAAATAAATGACTCTTTGAATCTATAAAGATTTTAGAATATTCCTAAATACATTTAAAGAGGTTTAGTTGACAGTAATGTAATAAATGAGGTACATGAAAGCAGAGAGAAGATGGAAAATAACCCCAAAACAGCAAAAGAAGAGTGGATAGACATGAAGTGTAGTGAAGGTTACTGTACCCCTTGTCAGGATGGATGCTGGGTAGTGGAGTTTGGTTTGGAGTTAGGGATGATGTGGTAAAGCAGTGCTAATGGCAGCCTGTTAAAGGAAGCTGTAAGCGGCATGCTGTGGGAGAGGAAAGTGAGAGATGTCCAGTGAAATGATGATGTAATGAACGGATGAATCTGTGCGCCAGACCGGGTCACACCCAACTCCTCCAAACAAAATATCGGAGTGAGCGGAGAGTTACATCCCAACATCATATTTTTACCTCCATGAAATTAAAATAAGTAGATATCTAACTAAGGAATATTAATTTAAGCCAATATTGAGAGGTTTGTTGTCGCGAACAGAGACAGAAGATTGTACGATCATTGAGGAAATTAAATTTAATCCAAATTCATAAGAAAATCAATTGAAAACAACTTATTACAGCAGACAACTGAATTTGAATCTTGGTGGTGGAATATTTGTCATTATTTTCTCTAATGATTGAGAGAGTTTCATAATTCTTTATGTGTTGGAATTGCTTACCTGGTTAAAAAATGTATTAAAAAAGAAAGAGTAATTGTCTGGAGTCAACGCTCTCTGATAAAACCCCACATACTTTAAAAAGCCTCAGATGAACTACAGGGGTCTGGTTTTTATAGAGAGAGATAGAGATTCATAGCTGTCTAAAACCTCCACAGATTGTGTGCTTACTGTATTTACACCTGGAATCAGCTTGTCCAAATAAAAAGGAACAGAAAAGAAACACTCCAAGGACGAGTACATTCAATTTCAATACAGTAGTTGTCGGTGCCAGTTTGAAGCTTTTAAATAATGTGTTTTTTTATGTGGATTAAAGATAAATGATAAACTGCACACACATTCATACACTGATGGTTGCAGAGCTGCTGTGCTGGGGGCATTTTGAGGTTTCAGTTTATGAGCAGCGCTGACAAGCTTACAAGCAACATGTTAAAAATTAATTCCTTATTTTTCCATATTAAAACACTAGTCACGCCACTACAGAGAAGTAATCTCTCAGTCCGATCAGACTATAACACATAAACGAGCTGCTCCATGTTCAGTAATTAAATACTGATATTGACTGACTGATTTTAAAACAGTGATTCTTGAGATAATTTAACACCAGTTTATAATATGACCTAAACAAATGTTCAATAAACACAGCAAGATTACTGAACATTGGACAAAGAGATAAAATGTTATCCAATCAGTCACAAAACAATCATAAGAATTCTACACAAAGTCATCTATATACTAATCAATAAGCTTTGATTATACAGTATTTGTAAATTATCTTGGGATGTAACTCTGGAGAAAGCTTATCTAGGTTGGTAGGAATGCTGATGTGATTTTAGTGTTTCCAAAAACCATCAACACAAATTAAAAATTAACGTTGGCGTGGAAAAAGTAAAAAAATAAAAAAAAGAGTCTGACTTCGCAGAAATGAGATGAAAAGCTAAACGGGAAGTATTCGGGCACACAGTGAGAAATGCTGTTAGTCATTTTTCAAACACAATGTGTGTTCAAATTTTAATGAGGTGATGCGGTCACTGTGTGATGATAATAAAAGGAAAAAAAACTGTGAGTCATAAACAGTTTAACATGTAGAGCTGCAGGATCATTTTCACAGTTCAGGTCAAAAATGCATCATGTTTTAGCCCTAAATTAGACAGAAAACTCAGAAATGTCATCATTAAAACAATATAAACTTTCTGCTATTGCTAAAATAAGTGAAACACCTGTTTTCTCTTTGGCTGCTTGTTGCTGATAAAAAAAAAAAAAGACTTAAAACAACAACAACAAAAAAAAAAAGATAAGGTACCTTCAAAACTGACAAAAATAGCAAGAGTGAACTTACTAATTGTGCTATTATATTACTTTTCTGTACACTTCAATTTCAAATATTTATATTTGTCTTTGCAGAGAAAAGTCTAACCCCAGGTATGTACTTGGTGCGTACTGATCCGGCTGCACCACAGTTTTGCTCCGTCCTGTGTACGGCGTGCTACCCCACCGGGAGTGTTTCAGAAGTACACGCAGTGTACTCTGAGCAAGCACTCCACCTTTTAAATTAAGTTGTACTCTTAATATAATAATTATGGCAGCCCAATCAAATTCGAATGAGTGCCTTTAGACTACTGTAATTACTGTAGTAGCAGCACAACTGAATGGCCTGATTTTCTTGCTCAAATTTAATTGATTTGGTCATTTTACTTTATATATATGCTTCTACTGTGGGTCAGTAGGCTACGTAGTTAAATAGTCTCTTTATTTATCTGTTGTTTTTCATGTTTATTGATGGAATACAATTGTCTTTTAAGTGCAGTGCACCCAGTGGAATCAAGGGATAACTGACCAACAACCTCCAGCTAACTAACAAATGGGATAAAAAAAAGTATGTTTCTGCTATAACAATTTTATGTTCCCATTATTCTTATTTTCCTGTCAAATACTGAGCATTTCTAAACTTCTAGGATCATCTGATATTGAATCATTACAACCCAAAAAGTCGGTAGGTAGGTATTGGAGAGTTTCTGGCTTTTTATTTCGTACAAACCTGTAGTTTTTTGAGCTGCCTGTTGACAGAGGTGAGGTCCTGTCCCTGGTCTACGTAAGCCAGTTGACCCTCCAGCTGGCCCAGTCTCTGGTCCAGGCTTTCATAGCTCTGTACCAGCAGGTCAGCCCTGTTGGCCTCGAAGAGCTGTCGCGCTTTGGCCTGAGTGGTGCTCTCCAGATCCTGCCAGCACTCCCTGATCTCCTCCAGCTTCCTCCGCACCACCGGACTAAGCTCTGGTTTCTCCTGGATCAGCTGCTGGCCCTCCTGGAATAAAGAGGAGAAGGGAGGGACACAGAAAGAGAGGTGAGATACACTAAGACCTGTAGATGTTTTTAAATATGTAGTTTAACATGTAGAGCAGAGTAAAAAAGCACAAGTAACACTTCCGGTAAAAACTGGAAACAAAAGGCACTTGATTGAAATTTGTGCCATTATCACCAAACTATATTAAACCTGTTATGATAATAAGGTAATTCAATGAGAAAATGACCACCTTAATAAATGAATCTAAATTTGAATTACATTTTTCATGCCCTAACTACTTAAACTCATGATTTTTTTAAATTAACAAATTGTTTGGTCAACTATAGGTGGAAAATCACAGTGAAGCTGACCTTTGAACTTTTGGATATCAAAATCAGTTTTATTGTCACTTGCCAATGTACACTCACAAGCAAAATGCTTCTAAACATCTAAACACAACAATGGTAATAAATATAATAAACTGCCTAACAAAGATAGCAAATATTCTCTGGATCTCATGTTGGGATAATTATGTGCAGACACTGTGGAACTAGGTTAGGACATATGTGTATATGTATGTGTATATGTATGTCTGTGTGTGTGAAGAGATTAAACCTTGCCGCTTCATAAATTACCTCATACTCCCCTTCCCCCCCCCTCTCTCTCTCTGTATCCTCTCTCTTTTTCACACACCACACACACACACACACACACACACACACACACACACACACACACACACACACACACACACACACACACACACACACACACACACACACACACACACACACACACTAATCCTTATGTACACCTGCTCCCTCCCTTTTTCCCTCCACAGTGAAAACCTTCCCCCATCCAATTGTAATTCACAGTCTGTGTGTTTGTGTGTGTGAAAGAGAGCTGGAGAAAGAAAACAAAGACAAAAACAAACAAAGAAAAAAAAATAAAAAAAATATCTGAAAGAAAAATAGACATAAAAAAATGTAAAAACTGTATCAATCTTACTTACATTAACATTTAGCATCTGTTTTTATTTTTAAAAAGACACTGAATTTATGTGGCAGTATGACTTCCATTTGTCTGTACATATGAAAAAACTTCTATTAATGTATATATATTATATTAAATATTCCAAAAAATCAAGTGTTGCAGCCATGCTTCTTGTACAGGTGAAAGTTGCTCAATAATACTAAATATTCATAATTAAATGACCAACAATACATTTTTAAGTGTGTGTGTGTTATTTGTTAAGAGTTCAACACTCAAAACCTGCTTCATTAGGAGTGTGTGGTTGTGGATTTTTGAGCACATGTGATTGACAGTCGCCTGTTAGTGTTAATGTTAGCAAACATACCGCTCAGTTCATTTTAAAACTATGTTTAAGTAGGACGTGGTCACTCACAGTAAGAAGTTGATTTAAACTCTAATGTGTTTAAGGTGTGGCCATAAAAACTGAATGATGAGTCCTGTTTTAACATCATACTTGAGTGTAATTCAAATATAACTGATCCTAACAAAAGTCACAATCAATTAACAGCACATTTTGAGAGAATCACTGCAGGTTATTTATGATATTGTGTAACAGAAGCTGACATTTTAATAGATTTTGAAACATGAATAACAAAATAGAAAGTTATTGGCTTGTATGACTAGAAATGTAATATTTGGATCCATTTTTCTGTCAAAAGCTACATTTTGCAGCATTTGGTGCTTGGCAGGTGGTAATTTCACATTCTGCCAAGAAATTTCACCAAAATGGATAAAAAACAAAAACTTTGAGCAGTGACTCATCATCATCCATCCGCATCTCTCGTCTGAGTCACTCAGGTTATCATAAAATCTGCAGACATACAGAGCGGCCCAGTGACTGGAAACTGGATCCCACTGAGGTGATAAAATGCTTTTCTGATGCAAAATCCCAGATAAGCTGCAGTGACATCTTTGGGATTTACAGGCAGTTCCAAGTTGTGAATGTGAGTAAATGTATAAAAACATGTCAAGTCAAATAAAGTAATACTAGTAACATCACAGAAATCTGCAAAGGCCGAAAATTCACCTCAGAAGCTCTTTATTATAGTGAATAGAACTGCTTTACTGTGAAAATACAGTGTCATTCATTACAAAATATATCTTCATTTATGGAAGGACTTTTCTTTGCTTACATTAAATACCAGAATATACAGTATCACACATTACAATATATAATATTATGTAAAGTATATTATTTTTCTTTCAATGAGATACTGTGTATGTAGTTTGGTATTTACCATATAGGAAGGAGACTGTATATGATAACAATTACAATACATACAATCATTTCTGCTATTTTGCATGTCCTCCTGAAAAAAAGTGTCCTATTTGTTTTGTTTTTTGTAATTTCATCATCATTATTATTATCATTATTATTATTATCATAATCATTATTATTATTATCATTATTATTATCATCATCATCATCATCATCATCATCATCATCATCATCATTATTATTATGATTATTATTATCATCATCATTATTATGATTATTAGTAGTAGTAGTATTATTAGTATTATTAGAATTATTAGTATTATCATCATTATTGTTTTACATCATTTATATTTAAGGCTTAAAAAAATCTTACAATTTAGACTTTTTGAAATTTATTCTTTACAAATTTTACCGTGTAGTGATGCTTAATATATAGCAATATAATAATAAACAGCATTTAATATATTCCACAATATCTTAAATATATAATAAAATACTGTGAAATATTGAATATTCATGTATGGAAAATATATTTCTATTGCATAAATGACACAACCCTAACCCTGTCAAGTCAAGGTTAGAATTATAATAATTAAAAAATCAAACACTATTGTCTTAAACTTACAAACCTGCTGCACCTTTATTCTCCTGTTTTTATCTGTCTTACTCTATTTTAGTTTAATTTCCAATTTAACACTTAATTGTATTTAAATGTCTTATTTTGCTGTGTGTTGCTTTTATATTCTGTTCTGATACATTTTATGTTCATGTAAAACACTTTCAATTGCCTCTTTGTTGAAACGTACTCCATACTTATAAAGTATAGTAAAGCAAACTGGAGATGCCTGATGTGATGAACTGAGGTGATGAACTGGTATTTCCTAGGTGTAAATGTGTATACATACTGTTAATAAACATATATAGAACATAGAGAGGAATTACAAGCAGGCTTTCACCACACCACTCACTGTCCTGTAATAGTGTTAGTGCGTTACGTCAGCTGATGGAGCGCTTCTGAGTAGGAGCGCTGCGTGGGCTCGAGCAGCTTCACCCACAGGCTCTCTGCACTCATACAGTACATGCTCAGCTCAAAGAGGATCACATATTCCACTGCACATACAAACAGTATCTGCAAAGAAATCCCACAGAAACCTGATCCCAAACCATCATGAAGGAAAATCCATGTCCGACACATACGGCGACTTCTGTAGTTTCTTTTATTTTTTTATGGTAAATGTACTGCTGACACTCACTGCTGATGACATTAGACATTTTCTTAATTTTCTGTTAATACAGTTCCTGTTTCTTAAGAGGGGGCTCAACTTTGCCTGCTCATCTAGTAGTAGATATATGTTGCTTTAAATACCTCTATTAAAAAATGAAGATAAATAACAATTGAGACTGTAACTTCTGCTCTTATTCCTATATTTGTTACTGCTATTTTATTTATTTGATTTTTTTCTCTCTTTTTCCCCTTTTATGTGTCTCACTATCTTCTCGCTGAGGTACATTTTTTCCACCACATTTCTCATATTACACTAAGTGATTATATGTTATGACTGAAGATGCGTCAAATACATAAGCTGAAAGGTAAAGTGAAGATGGGCCCTGAAGACTGAGGACTGAGTGACAACGCTGCAGTGATGCTAACGGTAACAGCTGAGAGCATCCTTCCTCACTCTGCTGCCTGGTCTGTACATCACAGCAGACATCTGCTCCTGAGTGTCACTGCTCACACTCCGCTGGTCGCTGCGTGTCTGTCAGGATGAGGCCACCGCTGCTACGGTGTCAATATTTACTCTACGTGTGAAAAAAAATCAAACAGTGAACGCTACTCAGCAGAGCTCTCACTGTTTAAATGAATAACTGGTGACATGTTTTAGATTGAAGCTAGTTTCTGTGAATAGTGTAGAGGCTCTTATTGTTCTGAACACTAAGGGCCCTAAGTGGTACTCTGCTCTTTTGAGGGAGAAGTCCTTTAGTGTACAGGAAGTGATGCATGTGATGGCACTGCAGGCTACAGCAGCAACAAAAGCTACAATCATCCTCATGATTTCGTTTATTAAATGATGTATTATTTGCCCTATATGGCAACTATTAGCTATATTCTTTGACATACAACTCATGGTGTGATTTCCTATGCTAGCATGTCCAAGACAAAAAAGAGAAAATTATTAGACTGTATTCTGTGACAACATTGCATTTATGTTATGCATTTATTGTGTCAGTATTTTAGAGACCACTCTGCAAAAAAAATCACATATCAGGGGAGCTCATATCTTATTGAGGAGAGCTAAGCTCCCGCCCGGCTCCCCTGTAGTTGAAACACTGACCCGTTCATTAAATTACCCTTCTGAATCCATAATCATGATGACATTACTCTGTTTGCAAAAGTATTAGGCTACTTTAGTATAAAGTAGTAGGCTATTTAACAATTTAGGTAGATACATCAGTCATTTAAGTTGACAATTGAAACTATGATATAATGCAAGCTTAGTATAATATAATAATATATAAATATTAGCAGCTAAAACTACACAGCGACTTGTCCACAGTTACTTTCCACAATAACAAACTGAAACTTTAGTAATTCCTTTTATTCATTTAATTGAAATATTGCTGATCGAAGTTATAGTTTAGCTCCATGGCTGACGACCCTAGCGAGATGTTTTTGGCATCTAATTCATGTTAAATCATTTTTGTTTTTATTTCTGTGACAGTGCGCACAACAGCTGAGACAGCGTTCACAGCACGGGTCATTCTTCCTCATTCTTTGTCTTTCTCTGGACTTACACCTACACACTAAATAATAATATGTGTTTCTGTTGATCTATTTCTGAGAGCAGGACGTCAAAAGTTTTGCTTTTCTAGTCTTTCATTTTCATGAATGGAGCTTCTCTACAACCTCCGGTCGCCTGACCTTATGGTATTTTTGGGGTTGAATTTGTGTTAATTTAATATTCTCGGGAACATTTAGAACAGGTGGGATTCATCATGTTTACGAAGGTCATTTACGACTGTTTCCTGGTGATACGAGTGTTTGATGAATCCAACATGGCACACTTGTAAAGGTCCATCTCACGAAAAAAGTAAGACAAATTTAAGAAAAAAAAAAGATGTTCTTACATCTGGCCCATTGTGTGCTACTTCACTAAAACCTACAAACAGTACGAGATCTTAAATTTTGTGTAAAAAGACAAAAACTGTTATGGGCTATTGTTAAAACTAAACATTCTGTTTGTTTGTCCATCTTGCTGGAATCAGCAGTCTACTGAATTTATATACACTGCAGAATACATGACGCTGAAAATGGATATAAAAACCAACACATTTGGCTCTAAACGCTCCTGATGTGCAGACAGGCCAGTCAAAGCAGAGCTCTCTTTGAAGGATAAAAGAGTCTTAACAGCAGGATTGCAGCGCAGGCAGAAGATACTGTACAGCCGCAGAGTGAGATGTATTCAGGTCAGAATCAGCAGGTACATACTGACACAGTTACAGTAGATTACTTGCAGCAACCAATTAAAAGATACACTAAGAGAGCTCCAGTTAGTGGTTAGAAAGTTTGTGTTTTGAATGAGGAGCCCAATTTTTATTTAAAGAAGTCTACATGTGACCAGGTGAAGGTGTTTTAGGTTTTCTTTGATTGAACCAACATGTTGGATATGAAGTTGTTAAATACTAGAAAATAATCTCTTTGGTGTCTTCAGTAAAAAAAAAACTGCATGGTCGGGATTTACGTAATAGTCAGTGCTGGAGCAGATTAACTGTCCAATTAAATGTGGATAATATATAATACATAGTAGGCCTTCAGCTCTCTGTGTGTGGATTTATAATTCACTACTGAACCACTATGGATTCAGCTGTTGCAGCAACATCATAAAAAAGTGTCTTCAGTCACTGTCTCAAAACACATACTTCTGTTAGTACACTGTACACACTTCAATTTTCCAAAAAAAGGTCAAATTCAGGATGTTATTCTATTTAATGGTTCATTTATTGGCAGTCTTGCAGGGCATTTAGTATGAAGCAGCACAGGCATATATTGTGAGTGAATCTGTGAGTTTCCAAATCTCCAAATACTATATGTACATATTTTACTAGTTTGTCAGGAACACTGTGACTCAAATCACATACTGTGTTAGTGCACTTCTGTGTAGTACACTGTGTATTCTATGTATTTACTTGTGTAGTGCGCATATTTCAACTGGTTAGTGTCTCTAATCAAATACAGCTGTTGCACATTTACTGGAAATAATGATTAACCAGTTTGCAAGTTAGCAGACTGCTAAATAAACCCAATAAACCTACTGATGGCTTATACTGTATGTGACAACAGTATAGTGATGCTTAGTGCAAAAAACACATGTATAATTTACATTTATATAATGCAGCGATGTTCACTGTAGTTACAACCAGGGCCAGACCGATACTGGATTTCTGGGGCTGATTCCTATACCAATATTAAGGAGTAAAAAAATTCTATATTGATACGTCAGCCAATAATCTTATATGTAAAGAATATATACATAAACATACTTTTTTTGCAGGGATCCCTTAAAAACACTTATGACAAAAATATGTGGCTGTGATATTTTAGCGTTAAACAATAAACCTTCGACTGAAACAGTAAAACTTCGATGTGAATTTCATAATTGTACATAACTATAACTAAATACCAAAAAGACATGTAAGTATATACTAAACTTGAACTTGAATGTGGCCTATATAACTAAAAATCAGCACATATGTGATTATGTATCGATATATAGGCTATTATTAAAACGTCCTCCACTGCTATTTCCAGTTTAAAAAATGGTCCCTTTCCTTCTTCTATGAAGCCAATATGGTGACCACTGAGGGCGAGAAGCGTCCATAGTTACACACTTGACTTTTCGACTGTTTTGAGTGCACCATCCACGTATCGATTGCACTGCATTTTTTCCATTTTTCTTAGTTTGAACGCACTTATGCACTCAAGATATTAAGTGTGAGTAGAGAAGTAGGAGATTTTAGACACAGCACGTGTGTTCAGTTATATCCCAAACTGCAGCAGCATTCAGACTGAAAGCTACTCCAACCCTAAAATAACTTCTGATCGTCTGTTTTTAAATCACAGGTACACAACCTGACTTTGACCTTCTGTTCGTTGTCTCATATCAGTCGACTTCTATGAGCTTTACTGGAACAAATACTGCAGTAACAGTGTTCCCAAAATATCTTAAACAAATCTGGAATTGATTGAAAGAATACAAATATAACTGCATAGATGTCTGTCTCAGTTTACTGTCCGCTCTCAGTGAGACTGCTGATATCACCACTGCTCCATTGATGTTCTCACTGCACACTCCTACACACACTTCCTCATATATTGCAGAGCCAACACAAAACTATAGGTCACAGCTTAATGGACGCAGTGATGTGAGTCAGGCAGTTTCATATGTAGTATGCATTGAAACTGAAATAACAGTGGTACTAATATGCATACATCTTTTAGGTTTTGACAACTCAATTTGCAGCAGATGTCATTATTATTATACCATTATTATTGGTGTACAGGATCTCTTTCTCCTCAGACTTCCTCCGTTTTTTTCCAAGTTCAAGTTTTTTTGGGGGGGAAGTTTTTCCTTGTTCCAAATGAGGGTCTTCATGTTAAGGATGTTGTGTGCTGTACAGATAGCACAGATTTAAAGCTCTGCTTGTAAATGTGTGATTTGTATTATTGGGCTGCATAGTGCAAATAAAACATGACTTGACTTCAAATATATTAACAACTATTGGATGGATTGCCATGAAAATTGTTGCAGATATTCATATTGCAAAAAGGATGAAGACTAACTTTGTTGATCTTGTTGAGCGTTGTTCATCTAGTGGAACCAACAGATCCAAAGAACAATGTCCAACACATCAGGTTAAGACAAAGTATCTCCCATCTGGCTCAGCTGTACATTCAGATGAATATGTTATCATGGGAGTGCCTCGATAGCCAAGCAAGGACCCTTCATTGCATTACGTTCCCCTATCTTTCTCACTCCATTTCCTGTCCAACTCTATACCAGCTACTATTGAATAAGGCAAAAATGACAATGTTAACATGCTAAAATAAACTGAGTGACTTGTATTTAAAGTGTTAGCAAGCCCATGTGCTATGACATATTGGCATGTTAACATGTACAGATCTAAAAGTTAACATACATGTCCACATATTAAATCTAGACATGACAACATAACGCTAAGATTAACTGTGTTAGTATCAGTTTTAAGCACAGTTGAGCCAAAGTAAAGATATTGCTGACAAAGTTCAGCTTAAACTGATTACAAGAGAGTGTAAAGCTGAGTCTGACAAGCTGTGGCTTATATATATATATATCTAAAAATGCCAACTGGACATGAATAGAGGATTTAGGAAAACAGAATAGTTTTCAATAGTCTAT
The DNA here is from genome assembly GCF_027409825.1 of Scomber japonicus. Lineage (NCBI taxonomy): Eukaryota > Metazoa > Chordata > Actinopteri > Scombriformes > Scombridae > Scomber > Scomber japonicus. Next base: position 17,583,410 of record NC_070583.1, read on the forward strand.
TAATCTGTTTGCTGGGGAGAGCGAGTGATTGTAGGATCAGGACAGCAGAGGATGAGACTAATACTGAGAGTTAATGAGGCCAATTAATTATCAGGCATAATAGGAGAGAAGGGGACAGGAATCAAAAGCCCACTGGGTTTAGGCTGACAACTGCATGTGGAAGAAACACTAACACACACACACACACAAACACAATCTGCTGCAACTGAGGCAAATCAAACCGCAGTTTCCAAAGTACTTTGTCTGAATCACTGCAGAGTGAAATTACAGACATTACAGGATGACTACAACATCTTCTAAATGTATACAGACTAATGTTACATTGATTTTTTTTTGAGTGAAAAGAAAAAGTTGCTGCACAAAAAGTATCCTTGAATCTTTATTTTTGGAGATTTAGTTTCACTCAGATCATTCATTCAATCATAAACTTTATTTAAGATAAATTGATTTCTACTTATTTACACTGATTGGTTTATTTTGGCCCTGTTAAAGAAACCTAGTCATCCTGCAGCGACAGTTATTGATTAAACAATGTGCTGCACATTCAGAGCACTGCAAACCTCAGCTCATTAGATTTGGCCACGTTACACTTCACTACATTTACACCGACAGATGTAGGCTGAATCTCAATACTCCAAAGCAGCACTCTTTTGGTCTGTGTCTTACGTAACTTCCTGTTATCTACATATTTCCTGTCCCCGTGACTGAAAGGACAGAGATGAGGGAGGGAAAGAGGAATGACCTTCAGACACAGGAGCTGTACGACGGGAGGAGGAAAGACAAGGGGAGAGAGAGGACAGAGAGGGTGATTGGACAGCTGTTGCCTGGCAACCCCTGCAAGCACAGGAAAGAGGAGACAACTCTCCAGCTGCCGCCGGCCGCTTGACGTCAGCAGAGGACATGACAGTACACGAGCTGCATTATAATCATCCAAAAAACACCTCATCTGATGGAGGAGTTCCCCTGTCATACACACTCACCTAAACACTGAAGGAGAAACGTGGGTTTTTTTGCACAGTCACATCATTAAAGTCATTTCAGATTCAAACATGATGTCCAGTATGATGGCACCACTCTGTAGCTGAATACTGACAACTACAGACGTCTTCCTTAAAATACTCAGTCAACATCATGATGCCTTTTGTCAGGGGATCAGGGGGGTATTCCAGGTAGGAGGTTCAACAAACTCTGAGTCTAACCCTGAACTCTGAGTTGACTTACTCTGAGATGGGAAGTATCCGGTTCCAGAACAGCTGATCTGAATTAGTTCAATCAACTCTGAGTATGTTAACTTTGAGTTTGGCGCGTGCGCAACCACTATAGAAAGCCATCGTCTATGGAGCCCCGATACCTTGATTCACCATGGCAACTATTGAGAAAAAAAGATCGAGTTACGTCACCTCACTGGAGCAGGAGCTCCCCCTGCAGGCCTGTGGCGATTATGATCATATATTTCACAAAAAGTAACATCGCTGCAGGCGCTAAGGAGAGAGAAGCAGCATGGGAGAAACTTCCTGCCTGGGTCAATGCTTAAGTTTTAATGCACCACTCCACTGACTTAACTTATGTCACTTAAAATTGTAGAATACAGGTGAAAAAGTGGTGTAATGTATTTAAAAGCAGCTAAAAATGAAATTAAAAAAGATAATGTGTAGTATAGATGTAGTATAGAAGTTAGTTTCTCCACCCTCTTCCCCAGCTGGCCCTCATCATCATCATCATCATCATCATGTTCAGCCTCCAAATCAGTTTCCCTTTCATATGCTGCCCTTCTTCAGTTGCTACCTGTTTTGTTCTGCTTAAAACTCCCTAATTGCAAAAGGGGTTTTTTTTTGGACCTTCCTACTTCAGTTTTGTTAGTAGCCTGGTTTTTTGTTTTGTCTTAATAAACTTTGGTTTTGGACACTTGATTTCACTCTAATTCATGCCTTTGGGTTCAGCGCCTTCTGGGACATTACAGCCTTTTATGTTTTAATGTAAAGCACTTTGAATTACTTTGTTGTTAAAATGTGCTACACAAATAAACTGAAAATTGGACTATGGATTGTTAACAGCAGATTTTTTTTAGCTTATAGGAAGCCGCAGTTAATTGTAGAGCTGCATTCATTCATTTTCCAAACCTCTTATCCTCTAGAGCGTTGCAATCCCAGCTGTCACTGGGCGAGAGGCGGGGTACACCCTGGACAGGTCTAACTACGGGCAATTTAGAGTGACCAATTAACCTAAGTTGCATGTTTTTGGTGTGTGGGAGGAAGCTGGAGTACCCAAAGAGAATCCACTCAAGCAAAGGGAGAACATGCAAACACAACACCGAAGGGCCCCTGTCAGCCCTAATTAATTTTTCTAAATTGAGGGGGGAAAAAAACTAAAGTTCTGCGGTTTCAGCATTTAAAATGTGATTTTCTTTTCCCTGGTTTCTTAAGTCCTCTGTTTCTCTATGTAAACTGTATATTTTTTGGGTTATGAACCATTGGTCAGCACATAATAGGTTACATCTTTGATTTCAGGAAACAGTGATAAACATTTTTCACAAATTTCTGACATTTTATAGACAAATAAGTTGTTGACCTGCCTGGGGACTACAAATGAAAACAATCCTCTTGGCTAACTCTGACACATTTACATTGTGGTGTAAACTAAAATGTTGTGTACTGTTACTGCCAAATAAACCTTAAATGAATAAACTTTTTCACCATTATTCTCTACTGTAAAATTGTATGCATCATCATTTCTATCAACTGTCAGATGCATAATTTCATTCATTCAATGCACGTCGTGGATGTCAGACATCCTAACTGTAGAAATACAGAACTTGCACTTTTGGTGTAAAAGTCTTGTGAGGATACAGTCACATCTATTGTGCATTCTTAGTATTTGTATCTCAAAGGCACAGCATACAAATAGTTTGCTTCATTTTTGTTTTTACTTTCTAGAAGTAAAGCATGATGAATTTTGTGTTTTCTGTAGCATCCCTACATGTTAAAAAAATGTCATAATGTGTTAATAAAAGCACAAATTGCTGGATGTGAGCATTATTCAGTCTGTAGTTTGTCCTAATGTCCTATTGCTTTACATTAGATGTTAGTCAAATCAGGTGCAGCAGTCTTCTTAAACCAGTAAAACACTGATCTGGCTGTTTCCTAAAGTTGTACTATAAAACACTGTACTCCTGGAGGTTCAAGACATTTTCAGGTTTCTTTCAGGTGAGACCAACCAGAGTTTAAATGAAAATATGAAAGCCCTTTCTCCTATGAACAGTCTTAATTAGTTCCTTAATTAATGTCATAAAGGTTTGCTTTTGACCCTGATGTTAGACTTTGTTAGGCCAGTCTAGAGACTCTGGAGAGCTGATATCTGCCTTTAGGTTTAAGGACGCTGCTGAGTAAAGGGGAAAGGCGGAGAGTTTTAAGAAACATTGATGTAAAAAGTGCATTTAATGAAGAAGGAGTGGATTGTCATCTATATCCACCGCAGACTCTTTTAAAACCATTTAAGCAGAACAGAGCAGGTAATTATTCATTTTTCTGCACACTGTATACATGTGCTGTACACACTGAAATACAGATATGCTCACAGATGGCTGAAGCTACCCTAAAAACAGGCGATGTGCTTCAAAGAGTCCTTCATGGCAGAGAGGAGAGAGGGGGTTTGTACCTAATTACAGAAATAGACTCTCAGAGGGCACAAGCAGAGAGACGCAACCAGGACACGAGAAGAAGCAGAGTGTTTGCAACAGGAGCACAATCAGCACCACAATACTCTAAACCAGGGATCCTCAAACAGCGGACTCCGGTCCGCATCTGGACTGCAGGACAACTATCTGCGGACCCTGGTCTAATCTTAAAAAAAGATAAATCTTGCATAAAATATTATTATTATTAAATGTGAGTGTTCGCGCGAGTCGGAATAATCTGTTTTATCGCTGGTATATATATATATATATATATATTTATATATATATATGAATTATATTGACACTCCTACTGCCCAAATGCAGGCAGGTATGGTGTGTGTGTTTGTACACACTGTGTTGTGTGCTAACCAGGCAGGGAGTTCTGGTCCTCTGAAATGCAGCCAACGCGGAAGTAATTTAGAACTGCATTCTATCAAAAGGCCACCAGGGGGCGACTGTTTTGGTGTCAAAAGGACTTCTGTCTCTATACAAGTCAATGGAGAATTCACCAACTTCTCACTTGATTTCTAACCTCAGTAAACGTTTCCAAAATGTGTTTATGGTCTCCATCGCTATTTTAAAGCCTTCTTCAATGCAGTATGATGTTCATTTGTGGAATTTTGGCCTCTCTGATTTTATATTTGACGATAAAGCAGGGTATGCATTAGGGCGTGGCTAAGTCCTGATTGACAGGTTGATTGACCAATGTCCTCAAGACATCTTGAAATTTTCAAGATGGCGCTGCCTAGATTCGAAACTATTGGCTTCCGAGCAGCAGTCCACAAACCAATGGGTGACGTCATGGATGTTACGTCCATTTCTTTTATACAGTCTATGGTGCTAACACAGAAGCTCTGTGCTACTCTCTGCTTACATCTACTGTTACACTTGATACTGACTAGTAAGATGTACTTAATACTGCAACAGTAAAAGGTACTTAGTTAGTGTTAGTGCAATTCTCGAAACCAGAATATGATCAGGGTGACTTTTGAACACTGGAAATAAATTGTGTACTCATCCTGGCAGCAGCCCCGTGGCATTCAAAATTTCCCCTGGAATTTTCTAGTTAAAAATGCTGCACTGATATAATTCATATTTGGACTTCTGCTACAGCACAGTTCAAAGGGACAGAACAATATTTTTAAATCCTCAGTATTGCCACGGTAAGATGCCAAATACTATTAATGTTTTCTCTCTCTCCAAAAAATAAATAAAACTCATAGGTTGCTAGGCAACAGCCACCGAGCAGGCATGCGGGGTGAACGTGGCTGCCATGTACGACTTCAGAAGTGAAACTCTGTCTATCTGCCAACAGCTAGACGACCTGGTGTGACTACAGTCTGCTACTGAGGAGAGGAGACCAGGACCGGGCTATGAGACTGTGAGCTGGGACCATTACTAGCAGAATACACATTACAAAAACACACATGTACACTGCTGTATTTGTGCTCACATTAGTATAATATATTCACTAACTCTTGCTCTTAACCCTACCCATTTAATCCTAAATTTTATGCTACAAATGTCTTCTTAGTCCTTCACTGCACCGAGATGTTCCTTTCTTGAATTAAAAATGCTGTCTCAGCCTTTGTTTCCTCAGTGTTCAGCACCAGCACTTCTAGACCACAAAGGACTGTAGTATATTTGATAAAAGTAGAACAAACCCATAGAAACACAATGTACATACATGTGTAGTTTCTACTAATTGATAGATGGGTGATGCCTAATTGAACAGACTTATGAATTGAGGCTATATGATTAAAAGAAATCAATGTAAACAGGCTCAACAGTATCTGTGCACAATGTGACTGTGTACAATGTAAGTGTTTAGGCTCTTGCAGTGTAATCAAGACTTAATATTATTATTTTAAACTCTTTAAACAAAGCATATCCATCATATCACTATTTATTTTGAATATCGCAAAATGAAAATCTTTTGACAAGATTTGAGTAGGTTTAGTTTTTGTACTGTCAGCCAAATTACAGTCTTTCATCTGATGATAAAAACAAAGAGTAATATTCTGATATTTGTGGGCGTAAAAACAATAATGACGAACCTTTCTATACATGAGAGCAACAGCAAAGAGGTAGCTTTTTGAAAAAAATCTTCTCTTTTTTGTTTTTGTTTGCCATACAGTATATTTCTCACCTTCACATTTAAAAACACATCAATATTTGCAGAAAAAAACATCCAGAAAATGCAGTGTTTCTCCCCCTCCTCCTCCTCTCTTCTGTCACTGTCACTCTTTCTCACTTCCTCCTTCCACTGTAAGCATTTTCCAGTAACCCAACTCTGCTTACAGATAAGCACATGCTCTATGAATCTATAATGAAACAGCTCTGTGCTCTCAGGTCTCGCAGTGCTGCTGTCTCTACATCATATAAACTACAGTGCATATCATTACTAGGATATACCATCAGTTGGCCAGTTTCCACACATTATAAGCCCAAGATAGAGTAATTAATGTTACCACAAACTTCCCAGTGCCCACTATAGAAGAAAAAAAAGTGCCTTGGTGAGTTCTCAGCACCAAGCAAACAATAATTAGACATGATGAGCAGCTTAGCCAGTAGTGGGTGAAGCAGCCTTCCTGTATAGCCATCAATCACAAGGTACATTTGAAGCTTTTCTGTGAAATTGACCTCAACAGAAAATCGGCTGAAAAAGAGGTTTTATAAGCATTGAGTTGAGTTGTATGGGTAATCTATTTAAATCTAGCTCTATATCTTTCATTTACTGGCTCTAGCTTCTGCACGCTGTAATTGCAAATATATTGCAAATATATTGCATTTAAGTTAATTAATAAACTATTAGTTAGTAACTTTGTATGCAATTATGTCTTACTGTATCATATCATATCATGCCAGTATCTCCACCATGACTTGCTGTATGTGCACAGACAACATGGAGCGCAGTGCTGTAACAGGGCTTCCTTCACTCTGCTCCTATCAGGGGAGTTCAGTTTCAGCCCTGGCCAGTATTAGACTGCAGAGGATGGAGCCATTACACCACAGTCTACTGTATGTGCCATCATAATGAACTATGACGTGATGCTACTCATGTTAATGGCATAAAAGCTTTATGATAATAAGGGGCTTCAGTGTAATGTCTTTTTCACCAGAAATAATTATTTTGGCTTTCCTTAGAGAGGATGTACAGCCAAGATTTGTTTCTACAGTTCACTTTATACAGATAGATTTGCAGCCTTTCGCAAGTTTAAAAAGGCTTCATTGGTGTCCATATGTCCTGTCAAAGCTCGTCCAGCAGCCACTCACTCATACTCACTTCAAATACGAGGGTAATCTCATACAATATCTAATCTTAACAATAATAATTGCCACCACCTGTGTATGTGACTTGATGACCTGATACAGTATCAGCAGGTCATGAAGCAAGCATGAAAGTGAATTACATCCTGCTATTACTGACATTAACATACGTCTTGGGTATCCAATCACAAGCGGACTGCACTAAATACAAAATGATCATTCAAACCACTTGCAGAGGTGGGATGCACTTCAACCACATATCTCTTGTTGCTTGTCTGATTGATGTAATAACTGTGAGCGGGGCTGTTTGACATCACTGTAGAAGTGATGTGGGTAGCGACAAAATCTGGACACACGTGGTCAGCTCGAGATGCATAATAGAGACAGGTGTGAACATAAATGTGACTCGGCTGTCCTCTTGTGATCGGATTACCTGAGACGCATCTTAATGCCAGGTGTAAACAGGACCTTAAGGACAAATCTAGCTCTAGCATCAGTTAGCCTCTTTTAGCTTTTTCTCCATAGTTAACTTATGGTGTATTTCAACACAAAGTGGAGCTTCAGGAGGTTACGTGTACTTTAGACCATCGCTGGGTTGTAGTTATTTACAATTAAACCCTAGACTTTATTTCATCTTTTACAGCTATACTTTCCTCTGTGCCTTTGTGTATGTACATCACAAGAAAATGAATCAATCTTTAATTATTTTGCAGAAAAAGTGTTAATGATGTTTGGGGATCATAACATTTGGCATGCAGAGTGTAAAAGACCTCTGGAAATTTCAGGCAAAGAAGTTCAACTGAAGATCCTCTCACAGGTCAAACACACATTCACACAACTCCACGTGTGATTTTGACTGAAATAGGGCCACAAATCAGCGACGAGTTGAAGGCGGCCTGAGGAAATGTGGCACTGAACTACACTTCTACTGACTAGTAACGACTTTACGCACCCAGATTCAAGTCAAGGCAGCAAATCAGAGGTGTGAACACAACAGCCCACAAAGTCAACCAGTACAAAATTGGACGTGCAGCTGGGGAAACACTGGATAACCTAATTACATCTGTGTCAAATCGAGTCTTTAGACAAGAGGCTCGTGTCCTCTATAAATCTCCTTAATATTAAACAGATCCTATCAGGGGCTCAAAGCATTGGTGAAGGTTACAGCGCTCCACTCTCTATCTAAAACCCCCTGCTTTGATTGAGTATGGCTCTTTAGTGTTTTAATACAAGCACCGACCATATAAAACAGTTCAGAATAAAACTGGCATGGGGTAATGAAAGACATTGTTTACATCAATTATGCCTGTCTGAAGGTAACAGACACAAGAGGTCACTTCTCTCTTTAAAATTATACAAATAAAACCTAACCTTCACATTTTTTATTAATCTTTCCAAACACACAAAAATACAACAATTGATTTGTGACTAAACAAGAAATCCACATTGTTCTCTCTTGCTAACCATTAGCTCAGTAACCTAGCTGGCATCAAATATGATTTAAAGTAATAACCTAACCCGTAAAAACGACTTAAAGTCTAGATGCTGCTCAAAATAATAAAGCACTTGTTAAAAACAAACTTTATGTGAAGGAAATTCAAACAAATGCAATAATGTTATGTCTCATAGCTTTGAAAGAGGTCTAATATTCAACAATTTGGTAGGTGAGGTTTCAAATTAACGAATGAGAACCAAACTTGAAAGCTGAAAAGATGCCAAATTATCTTTGTAAACTAATCTATTCTGACAGATTTCTAATGGACACAGTATATGGGAATGACCAATCCTTCTGATTATTTGTTAAGATGGTGATCTTAGTTTAAATCCCAACTCTTTATCCACCTCACTCTGAACTGTGTCAAGTGTCACCTGTAGGTTTTCACTAGTAGTTCAGAGGGCCAAAGTTCATTTAGATAACTTGTTTGTCATTACACTCGACATTTCAGAGAGGTGTTTTATCCAGTTTCAACGAGTCAAAGGTCACAAAACTCACATAACTCTCACAAACATTCTTATAATAGAAATAAAAGCACAGCAACTTACCCTCTCAATCTTATCCAGCCATTCCTTATTCTGGGCCAACTCGGCCATGAAGGCCTGATGCTTCAGCCATTTCTTATGAAGCTTCTGGGTCTCGTCTCGGCTGCTGTCCCTCGCCATCAGCATCTTTTCACACACCCAGTCCCCCAGCTGAGGGAGAGAGAGGAGAGGAGCGAAAGAGAGAGTGATGTAAATACAAGAAACAGCACATGCTGTATATACAGTACAGTACTATAAATAACTATAGGTGAGTAGAAACTGATTTGGATACATAAAAACACTCTCTTACACACTCTTACACAAAAAATGAAGCATCCTGAAGCTGTGCCTGGTTCATAAGGGAAATATATGCTAGTTTAAAATATATTATGATAATTTACACATATTTCACGTATATTACTTCAGTAGCTTCTGTTATGTGAAGAGCAGAAAATAAAAACAGGCTCATGTTCTGTAGATAAACATACACCAGCGACACATACAGTGAGAAATACAAGGTCAAACACACAGATATTAATATTTAATGTCACACAGCAGCCACATGTAGGCACACACACGTGTACCAACAAGCATGGCGGCAGGAACTCACATGTGCACACACACACACACACACACACACACACACACACACACACACACACACACACACACACACACACAACACGTCAGATCAAGACTCTCTACAGCATCAACACACATCCACACGGTACCCAACCCACAAGGCAAACACACAGTGGAAAGATGTCACTCCTTCCCTGACAGCATCAACAACATATTGAGGTCAGCATCAGCACCCTCATCTCTCTCCAGTATCAACATCCTTACACCTGCACGCAAAATTTCCACTTGCACTTTCATCCCTCTCTCTCCAAACACCAATGACTTCTTTTTTTCTTTTGTTTTTTTTACCGACGGCGTTTAACAGGAGCAGCCTGCGGGGTTGTGGCAGCTGCAGGCAGCCGCTGCTGGTATCCACATCCTTGTTGTCGTCGGCCGTCACACACATGCAAAGACGCTCCTCAACCGCAGAGCCAGATGGAGAGAGCCAGACAGAAAGATAAGACGCCTTCAGGGAGAGCCAAGCACGAGGCAGCCACACAAAAGGAGGAAAACACTGGAAGCTAAATACCAACAACGATACTGGATGCTGAGGAGACAGACTGGAGACATAAAAAACTGAGGCTGCGCTCTCTTCTCTTTCTCTTCGCTCTCTCACACTCTCTTTCTCGCTGGTTGCTGAGAACTTGCTGTACGCTCAACCGTAGAGGAGAGGGGAGGGGAGGGGGGCGGAGGCATATCACTGACGAACGAGAGAGCAAGAATAAGAATGACTGAAAGGAGAAGAAGAAGAAGAAAAAGAAGAAAAAAAATCCTCCTCCCCAAAACAATAAAATGGCAGGCAGCCGAGCCGGTGCACAAGCACGCCCCCCCCTCTCTTCTGTAACCTCACAGCTTCAGTGAGCGGGCGAGTGAGTGAGGCAGGTTGAGGAGGAGAGATGGAGCAGAGGAGAGGGAGGAGCAAAAGACTGGGATTGGGATTTTTTAGGGGGCAGGGATGCAGGCAGCGCCTCAAGGCTCACCAGTCACGGCTAATGATGCTGAGCTGGAGGTGGAGATGGAGAGAGGAGGGAGGGGGTGTAGTGTGGGCTTTAAATGTGTCAAAGCAGAGGGGATGTATGAGGAAGGACTGAAAAACAGATGATTTTTCCCCCCCTGCTCTTTTCAAGGATTGAAACACGCCGGTTTTCTACTCAACAACCGAGCTCACGACTCCTCTCGCAGCTACTTTTGTTTTATCCTCCTGCGCTACATCCATCGCCCCCTTTACCATCCCTCTCTCTTCCTCTCTGCAGCAGTCCCGAGCAGCTGCACTCTCTGTCTCCAGCTCGACTGACGCTGCTGCAGTGGTAAAGCAGAGACAGAGAGAGAGAGAGAGAGAGAAACAGTGTAGGTTTGGACAGTAAAAGAAAAGAAAGGAGGGGTGGTAGTGGAAAGAAAGAGCAGTGCTTTATCCTGAATGATGTATTTGTAGTTTTGATAGATATACTGACCTCCTTTCCTTTAATGGAGCAGGCCTGAATTTCTCTGTTTTGTCACCTCTCTCTAGAGCCGTCACACACACACTCACTATATAGACAAGTAAAGACATGCTGGCTAACATGAGTAAACATGGCTCTCACACTCATAAGGAGTATACAAACGCATATGACACACACGCACACACAGGTGTAATGACCACAGAGGTCATGTGGGGACACTGCCTGATGTCCCCCTTGAGACTGTAAATGAATTGAGTGAAGAAGGAAGAGGAGGAGGTGAAGGGTTTGAGTGTGCATGCTGGAGGAAGAGAGGGGGGATGTAGAGAATGAATGAAAATTAAAGAGGGAGAGGGAGGAGCTAAAGGAGTATGTCTGATGTAAAAAATAAAAAAAACGGGAGAAAGGATGGGAGAGCGAGAGAGAGAGAGAGATAGGAGGATGTACAGCCTTGGAGTCATCATCACTTCATCAGACTTCATCATCAGGTATTTAAGCTGCTGGTCCGTCAACAGACAGCAAAGGGTGTCTCGAATAAAATATTTTAGCTGTTAAACAAAGCAATCAACCCGATGCTTAAAAGTCTTCAGCTCATCTCCCTCACTTCATCCTACAACACAACTCCATCTGCAGGACTGAGAAGGTGAACTCAGTCATTTCTTACATTGACTGCAATTTTGATTAATAATTAAAATGAAATAATAATTAATTAAAGAAAATGATTAATTGATAATAGAGCCTATCACAGATTTATCAACATCAGAGACTAGGTTGCACGATATGCACCAATTTTATTTTAAAGTTATATACTGTAGGTAGAATCTTAGGCATATTTGATGATATTTCTTAATTCATGTTTAATATATTTTTTTTGTTCTTTCTTTTTAATAGTTGCTGTTTTAATGCACTGATGTCAATTTATACATCAGTGCACTACCAACCAATACTTCCATGACCCTGTATTTTTTAGTGCATCTGGAAAGTATTCACACCCCTTCACTTTCCCCATATTTTGTTATGTTACAGCCTTATTCCAAAGTGGATTGCATTCCTTTTTTCTCATCAATCTACACACAATACCCCATCATGACAAAGCCAAAAAGGATTTTTAGAAATGTTTGAAAATGTATTAAAAATAAAAAACTGAAATATTGCATGTACATAAGTCATTCGGGCCCTAATTACTGACAATAAACACTATTTTCAGAACTACTAAAACTCCAAATAATACCTTATCTTTCAACAAAGTATATAATATTTTACCTATTTTTATACTATATATATTCTGAATAGGTGATAAAATATCAAGGTGCACTGTTAGTTAAAAAATTATTTTTTTTTTGGCTTTTTTGTCTTTATTTTACAGTGGGTGGCAGAGTGGCCGACAGGAAACAGAGAGAGAGAGAGGGGGGAATTACCTGCAGCAAAGGTCCCCAGCTGGAATCAAACCAGGGACATAGCCTTTATGTGGCAAGTGCCCTAACCATGCAGCTACCAAGGCACTCCAAAGATTTTACTAAATATCATAAAAAAAGATATAATAACACGTCCAAGGAATCAAGCCATATTATCTGACCTGACAGAAGAAAAGCACAAACAGGCTAAAGACTGGGAGGAATATGTGCAGAGTGGGTTTGCATGTGTTGCATCTATTATACAGAGACACACACACATGCCGTTCAGCAGTGCAGCCTTTGGGCATACGCCTGCTGAAAGAGACTGGGAGGTTAATCCAGCTAAAAAGCTACAGTATCTTGTACTGATTTCACCTTTTCAATCACCTTTAGTCCTGAACATGGAGTTTAACATGGATGAAATGAAAGAGACAAGCTGAAGAGGGGCTTCTAATTTTTAAGATGTGAATTATATAAGAGCCAAAGAAAGTAAATAATAGTAAGTAAGTAAGTAATAGTAATATTGTTCTTAAAGTTTAAAATTACAGCTGGTAACTAGGCCTATCACAATAATGACCAATAACGTAATTATCAGCATCATTATATCTATATATCGATTTATTGTATAAAACATGGACATGACCTTACTCATTCTTTGACCTCAGTATTGCCACACTTCACATTAGCAGCTAAGAGGCTATTCATGTCACACTGGCTAAGCGAGTAGTGTCCTCTATTCCTCACTGTCAGGGTTTCCCCCAGTGTATTATAAGCCAGGTTTAAATTTCCCGCCGCCAGGCTAAGCGTCGTTTATTTATTTATTCAAAATAGGTTTTTATACACCATCTTATGGTCAACACGTGAACACATGGCGGGTCTGAGGTCAGGTGTCTTTTCATCACCTAAGACTCCACTGACTGTCACTGACTACACACAAACTAGGCTACTTGATTGAACATAACGGGATGTCACAAAGAAAAGGCTTGTCGCCCGCTGCAGTGGCAGAGCAGCCTTCTCCGTGCCAGATTTAATCAAAATTGCTTGGTGGACCCGAAATTCAGCGGCTGGCTGCACCTGACCAAGTATAGTAAGTTTTATTTTGTTTGTTTTGTACTACGTGAAAATATTAACAATATTAAGTGCGCTAATTTTACATTGGTTTAGTAGTAAAACGCTGCTATTAAATTCGGCGTTAGATAAGTTATATAGCTGATTAAATAAAGTCAAAGAACAGGGTAATACACTGTGATTATTTTGTTTTCACTTCTCTGCTAGCAGTTTATGTAGGTATACATTTTCCTAATGTCAGATATGTGATTATTTTTCTCGTGGCTGAGATGAACTACCAGAAAGCCCTGGAAGTCTTCTTTAAGAGACCCAGAAGGATGACATGTAGTGATCCAATCTGTGTCACAAAAAGTAGGAGAGGCCAAATGGTACATACCTCTTAATATCAGTGAGCCTCAGTTATGGGAGTTTCCTGTTTTCCCCCTTGGCTTTAGAGTGATCAGTCTGAATCTCTTGGTTGATTTGAGTTCCACTTTTTAATGTTGACACTTTTTAAAAAATGTATTGTTATTTATCTCACAATGTGACCAGCATTACAAGGCTTGTATCAAGATTCACGTGCCATCAGGCTTTTACTTTAAGTTATTAAGTGCAAACATTTATGGACAGCACGTCTCTTGGTTGATTTGAGTTCCATTTTTTAATGTTAGCACAAAAAAATAAAAAATAAAATATATATATATATATATATATATATAGTATATATTGTGATTGCATTGTGATTTACCAAATCTGAGGGTATTTTTCAGACGGATACTACGTCTATAAATAATACCTTTGAAGGGCAGGTATTAACTGGCTGCACACAGATGACTTCTGTTACTGTGGAGAGGAGGAGACAGAGCCACAATGACAGAATACACACAGGACGGAGTTTTTCCACCTGTATTAATAATTTTGGAGTGGAATATTTTTTGTTTTACTAACAGCATTGACTTTGTCACAAATACTCTCCTATATGTCGGTTTTTCTGGTAATATTTGTTTTTGTTATAACTCAATGTATTTGTTAACCTCTTCCACTAGAACCTGATCACATTTCATTTCATTCCAAACTCTCCATAAAGACGCAAAACCCTCATTTAAATACTGCTGTCTCCACCCTGTTACACCTGTTTTCATTTACGTGGTTATTCTTAGTAGATCACCCGCAAAACGCATCTGTTGCACTGTGCATGCAATTTAGTACCTACTATTTGGGATCTTAGTAAATCATGCCCTAACAGTACTGGTGCTCCACACCAGGGGCACCAGGGTGTTAGGTTAATCTGGTTAGTCCAACATTAACATTGATGACTTCCATTCTGCAGCATCTCTTGCACTTATTGTCAGTTTATCAACAGCTTATCTTAACCCCTACATACTGTTCAGGGTCAAATCTGACCCATTTTCACACTTGAGAGCTGTAAAAATACTTTAAAAAGCTGTTTTGTTTTTCCTTCCCTAATGTGACCCATAAAATACAAAGAAGCAAATATTTAAACTTTTTAAAATCTTTTTTTTGCATGTTGGACCCATATTTATCAAAAAAATCAAATACCGGTATTGTCATTCAATATGTGTTAATTTTTCAAATTGAATATAATTTGTTGAAATTGGATATAGTTTGTCTACATACAAAATAAAAAATAAACGCTCTCTGCTCTCTGAAAGCTTCATTAAGGATTACTCATTTTATATATGACTGATATAGAATATAGAATATGAACAGTATAATAATAATAATAATAGTACATTTTATTTGATGGCACCTTTCAAGTCACCCAACATCACCTTGCAGAGAGTAAAACAACAAACATTATTAAAACCAGACATCAACCTAAAAACCTAAAAACAAGTGTAGTGCACAGTATGTGTGGGTTAAATGTTTATTGTTCTGTAAAATTACTCTGAACAAAAGTGTGTCATATCCAGAGCAGACCAAAGCATATGATCTCTACATGTGATCACTTCTTTGTGTACAACAACTTTGCTGTCAAACATATCTGACTGTGTGTAAATGTGCCGAACAGCAGAACACACCCTGCCAGCTGAGATCTCAGGTTCATACAGACTGACGCAGTGTCACTGGCCCACTGTAAGCCACACACACATATACACACACACACACACACACACACACACACACACACACACACCAACACACCAACACACCAACACACCAACACACACGTATACAGTGAGATACACTCTTCCTCCTTTGAATTAATGATGAGGAGCTGTGCTGATGAATTATTCAGCAGAGCCAAAGAGAGAAAGTTGCTGAAACTTAACAAGGTTTTGGCCCAGAAAGAAGCCGGTGACTCCGCAGGGTGAGAGAGCAAAAAAACTGCAGGAGCGAGGAGAGGTTACCCAGCCGTGTGAGGTATTATAGGATCCAACAATAAAATTAGGATTAAAGTGCTGATCCTTAAAACCAATTTTTTTGTATTGCAAAGCTCTTCTCAGTGATGTCAGTCAAATAGTACAGTATGTACCGTACTACTGATGAAGTGTAGCTCTGATCATTGTGTTGAATAGCCAGCTCTATCTCCACAGAGCTGTGCCAGCACTGGAGAAAAGTCTGGCTGCACCCACCATCAATTCTACTATAGGTGGGAAAACACTCTGGCTTGTTTGTATTTCTTTAAACTAATAAAAACCTTCCTAGGCGGTGCTAAACTGAGGATGCAGTGGGGAACTTGTTTGAGCCCTGGCTTTAAATGACTAAATCCCTGCAAAAGAAAATGCCACATAAATCAAAAAAAACCTATGCAATACGACTTTTACTGATAAAAAATACACAATAGAAAATGCTCCCTGTAGCAACAGTGTACATCCTGTGATCCAGACTATTTTGATCATGAAGAGCAAAGACTGAACTAATGTAAAATAAAAAAGTATATACATCCTCATAATTATGTACTTAGTGTATGTAGACCATCATCTTATTACAGACTACTCTAATAATTACAGCAAGTGACTTATAAAGTCAGATATAAACCAGTTTAAACTTTTTCTAACAAGTGAATATGATTCAGGTGATGAAAGACAAGATGGCGAAATTTGATAGGGGAAGATGTACATTTTTTCATTTTCATGTATTTGTCTCATTGTCTGAAAAAAATAAGCAGACTAAATGGATTGAAATATTTAAAATACGAACTTTTAAACAGCAGTTATAACTCTTTCAAGATGCAACTTGAGATGATTCGGGTGATAAAGTCTGTTTGTTGCTCTGCCACTGGAGGCTACCAAAATATGAAGTCAGCTATTGCAACAAAAACCAAGATATTACCAGGACAACCAGGCAAGTCTCAAATCTGTTCTGCCCAGATTCTATCAGCATGTGAACATTGCAGCAAGGGGGGAGGACACATTAGACCTGGTGTACACAAACATCAAAGACTCATATAGAGCCGCCCCCCTTCCTCATGTTGGTTCCTCACCTGGCTGTCATGCTAACACCAGCATACAGACCAAGGGTGAAACAGGACAGGCCAGTGGTCAGAGAGATCAGAATGTGGCCACAGGAGGCAACAGCAGCACTGCAAGACTGTTTTCAAATCACACAGTGGGACATCTTTAGAGAGGCAGCAACACATGACAGTGTTACTAACCTACAAGAATACACAGAGTCTGTCATGGGCTGCATCAATAAATGCATAGATGATGTGACAGTGGTCAAAACCACCAGGAGGCATGCCAACCAGAAACCATGGCTAACCGGTGAAGTCTGTGCACTGCTGAGGGCCCGAAATGCTGTATTTAAATCAGGGCATATTGCAGCATACAGTCTGGCAAGGAAGAACCTGTCCCGGGGGATCAGGGAGAACAAACTGAACAGCCATTTCATGAACGACAAAGACCCACGTCGTATATGGCAAAGATTCCAGAACATCACCAACTACAAGCCCCCCTGCCCGCAGACATGCCACAGTGACCCCTCTCTACCAGATACACTGAATAACTTCTATGCATAGTTTGAGGTCAACACCATCATTCCAGCACAGACACTCCTGCCATCATCCACTGACCAGGTACTTCAGCTGTCTACAGCATTTCATTCATATTAAATTCCTAACAGGTCAACCAGTAAGACCAGTTTGTTGTTGGCCTCCTACCTCGTGACAGTCCTGGAGAAACCTCTGAAGTTCCCACTGGTCGTTCAGTTTTTCCAGCCACTGCTGGGCCAGCTCTCTGTTCTGGTTTCCCCTGAGAGAGAGAGAGAGAGAGAGAGAGAGAGAGAGAGAGAGAGAGAGAGAGAGAGAGAGAGAGAGAGAGAGAGAGAGAGAGAGAGAGAGAGAGAGAGAGAGAGAATAACTGTCAATAAATACAGTCAATTTCAACTTAAATTATATATTGCGCATAATTCTGTGTGTATATGTACAGTAGTTCTACCAGTTTATCTGTCCTCTGTAAATTAACAGCTTCTAAGTGTACAATGCATTTCATTATTGAGCCATGAAAGCAGAGTTGTATTATTTGTACCTTATTCTGAATTATCATGTATTCACCTCCTATTAGATGTTACTCTTAGATTGTCTTTGTCTCTATTGATTGACATAAAGTACTTCATTTTATTTAATACTAAATGTTATCGATGTATTTGCTCACTGACAGTATGATGGTATTAAAAAGCAACTTGTTTACGTGTGAATAACATTGACAGTTAATAGTAAAGAATATATTTTTGGATTTATGATTCAAAATTTCGCAACTACAGTTATATACAACTCATTATATTGATTAATTGAATGATTTGCAGCCAGTCTGAGATCATGATTTTCACTTGTTGACTTACAATATATGGAAATCTTACATGAATGCATTAAACACACTGATACACGATATCTGAGCATAATGCCTAAAAATGTACAGGTATAATACTGATATATGTAGACAGCAGCAAACAAGACTACATATGATATATTTGTTTATTAAAGAGCACCTTAATTTATACAATAATTGTGAGATGATTTATTTAAAAAATAAATCTGTGTGTAATGCATTGAAATAATGATGTTGCACACTACGCTTATTTATTTGTCCCTATGGGAGAAAAATAAATGTCCACACATTTAATTCATGTAAATGTAATCTGAAAAGCATATGGCTCTTCACATTTCTATTGTTGGACACATGCACATAAATACACCCCAACCCCCACCCAACACACAGACACACAGACACACAGACACACAGACACACAGACACACAGACCAACCCCCACCCAATACACACACATACACACACTACCACCACCTCAGCTATCACACAGATTTCATGGTCAGGTGTCATTTCAATACAAAAACAGCCCAGACTCTGTTTTCTGTGTGTTTTGTTTCATATATACTCAGGAGTCCTTCTGTTTGGTCCTGTTTAGCTGCTATTGTTACTGCTCTTTTTCTTTTATTGTTGTATTGTGCCACTTTGTGATCTTTGTTCTTTATAATCAGCTCAATGTGCAGAAGGAATGACGGTCAGAGGATATCACAACCTACTACTGCACACTGAGACATACAAACCAACTCCCTTTTATTAAGTACTATGGCGCGATATTGACGGCACCTTTTCTTTTAAATTTGAGCCCTCATGTCTTGTAAAATATTTTAACATCCTCCATTAACCTTTTAAATGGTCATTTTCAGACAAGGTTAAGTATACATTCTGTAAAAACTCTAACTTGCAACCTGCTCTTTAAAGCGATGGCTTGGTGTAATTTTGACCTAGCGTCATATGCACCATGACTGAATTTAGAGCTATCAGCCAAATGGCTTAGTACAGGTGCTAATGGAACCAACAGTGTATCTTGTAAATTACCCCGCTAATAATGCCTGGATTGTTATCAAATTTCTACAGTAGTACAAATAGGGTCTTTACTCATAAATTGATGCATTGGAAAGTTTGTAAGTATACCAGGAGTTTATTAAAATAACACTTACCTGATGGCTTTTACTCTGCTGCTACTGCTAAAGCTGTAAACATTGTTGAAATCTCAGCACAGCTGAGCTTTAGCAGTAGCAGCAGAGTAAAAGCCATCAGGTAAGTGTTATTTTGATAAACTCCTGGTGTACTTACAAACTTTCCAATGCCTCAATTTATGAGTAAAGACCCTATTTGTAGAAGAAAGAAGGGGCGAGAGGGGGTGTTTAGATAGATGTAATGGTGCATATGACGCTAGGTCAAAATTACACCGAACCATTGCTTTAAGTGAGTCTGGACATTGGTTCATGTTATTTCCTCTCTTACTCCATTTCTTACTCGTACCTGTTGGCAAGGGTGTCGATGCGTTCCTTGATGCGATCAGAGTAGATGTTGCTCTGGCTGATCAGACTCTCTCCGGCCTCGATCACGGCTTTGATTCTGTGCAGGTTCAGCTCCATGGTGGTGGTGAAGTCCTTGTGTTTCTTTATGGCGGTTTCAACCGTCTCCACTGTGGTGGGCAGCTCCACGTGAGCGAGGGCCGACTCCTGGAAGACGAAGATGGGAGCGGAAGGGTGATTTCTTGATTCATTATCTGATTAAGTGTTAAGATAAAGCCGAAGACTAATAGAATAAAATGCTAACAGCCCTCAATGCACAGCAAGACATCGAGATATGAGGCTGACTCTTCAAAATTAGGGTTAATATTGGATATAGGAACAGAATAATGTTGCTCATATGACAAACTAGAGATGATCTGCAACTACTGCCACAATCTTCTGCTGAATCATCTAAATATTTTGTTAGCAGGGAATTCATCGGAATGTTTTAGTCACCAAAGATGAGTAACTTTTCCAGGCATGAAAATATTAACTATGAGTGTATTATGTAAAACAAAAAGCAAAAAAAATCAGCTCTCAACAGCTTCAGTGTCATGAAGGTTGCTCGGGATATCAGCCTTTAAAAGTTAACACTGAAATCCTGCAACAGATCAGTAAATTTGCTTTGCTTTCTTATTGATTTGCTTTTCACGAGAAAGTAAAAAACTGAACTGAATAATTTAAGACCAGGGAATTTCACATGCCACTCAAAAAACCATATAAATGTATACAGTCTCTGGATATAGAGAAATAAGTCGAGTGGAGGATGGAATAATGAATAATGGGTAGAAGCAGACACAGATCTATGGCCGGGAACGTCTTTGATACTTATTGAAGAAGAAATGCTCTTCTCTCTAAATCAAGCCCTCTGGGCTAATAAGGAGAGCTGGTCCCTGCTAAAGATCTGTTAGCAAACCAAAAGAGACACTCGAGCTGACCAGCACGCACACACACAGAGTTAGGGGCAGCTCTGCCTGTGACATTTCAATTAGAAAAACAAACCTCTGCATGTAATACTGAGATTGAATACAGAGATCCAGGCTGTATGAGATGAGTCTGGCTGTTACTCTGTACTTAACGACAAAGACTACCCTGTAAAGCTTTAAAATGTACTGAAATCATAATTGCATGGCAACACGAAAGACTGTGATCATTTAATTCCAAAGACTGTCTTTAAGGGAATTTAAAAATGCTGCTGCTTTCTGTAATTTCTCTTTGTGCCAGCTGCTGCTAAAACTATCAGTCCATTTTTAGTACATTAAAATGAGATTGGATTAAAAACTGCACTTTAATTATATGCAAATCATTCACGCCACTAAAAATATTTGCAGAAGTTATTACATCATATGTCAACATATTTTGTTAAAGGAGCAATGTGTAAGATTTAGGGCCCCATTTTAACAATCTATAGCGCATGGCCCAAGTGCCTTTGGGGCGTGTCCAGATTCACTTTTGCTATTTTATGGAGTTAGATTTGTTTCATAATGTTGTGTGTGTGCAGATCGACAATCTGTGTGTAAATGTGTAATCTGTAAATATAAACACCTTCCACAAATACAAAAAAAAAGATTTGTATATTCACAAAAATATTTTGCAAATATAAAACGGATCTGCAAATACACAAACAAATTCCACAAATATAAAAAATGCATTAAATTAATTTTGTGAACTCAGTTTTTATTTGTGAATCGAAAAAACATTTGTGGATCTCAGTTCTACGCTTGTGGATTTGCTTTTTACACACACGGAGTTTTGAAACAAACTTTCCGCCGGTCCGAACGAAAATCCACTCGTATCACTCGGCTATTTTCGGATAGCAAGTGATCGCCTACTGGTGACGTCATTTCCGCATATCAAAGTAAGAGCACGCAGTCTTTCTATGAGCTTTTTAAAATGTTTATCAGCGATAAGTGACGTGCATTCATGGTTTCATGTTAATGTCATACAGTGATTATTAGTGTGTTTATTTGTTCTATGTATATTATCTAGCACACACTTCATATACATTTCTGTTTGAGTATGAAAGGCACCAGGATGCTTGTGGGCAACGTTCAGACAATTTTTATCGTTAAACAATAATAAAAAATAAATAAATAAATAAACACAGCTATTCATAAAACAGAATGAATACAAATGCAAAATATATTATCATTATTATTATTATTATTTTTATTATTGTTTAACGATAAAAAATGTCTTTTAAATGCTGTGCTGAAAATGTCTAAATCTTAAACTCCATAACTTTCTACTGATTACACTAGTATTGAAAGGTTGTGAAGAGATGTCTGGATGTCAGTCACCAGCATCTTCTACAGGGGCCCTCTTTACAGGTTGGATTGTTATGACTTCTGGTCTATTTACAATGCATCTTAATCATATTTGCAATGTATAAAATCCTGCACCCTGTTCGTTCTCCCAGCCCGCAACATGAATGCTTACACATAGACATTAGAACTACATTAGTAAGAGTACACTACTAATAAGATGAAGTGCGTTGTGACTTTTACCCATCTGAAAGAATAAATGAAAAATATAAAGGATGAGGTGGCTGATAACTGCTTACTGAAGAAGCAGCCAAGCCACCGCTTTAGAGAGCTGAATGTTGCCCTCAAGCATCCTGGTGCCTTTCATACTCAAACAGAAATGTATATGAAAGTGTGTGCTAGATAATATACATGGAACAAATAAACACACACTAATAATCACTGTATGACATTAACATGAAACCATGAATGCACGTCACTTATCGCTGATAAACATTTAAAAAAAGCTCATAGAAAGACTGCGTGCTCTTACTTTGATATGCGGAAATGACGTCACCAGTAGGCGATCACTTGCTATCCGAAAATAGCCGAGTGATACGAGTGGATTTTCGTTCGGACCGGCGGAAAGTTTGTTTCAAAACTCCGTGTGTGTAAAAAGCAAATCCACAAGCGTAGAACTGAGATCCACAAATGTTTTTTCGATTCACAAATAAAAACTGAGTTCACAAAATTAATTTAATGCATTTTTTATATTTGTGGAATTTGTTTGTGTATTTGCAGATCCGTTTTATATTTGCAAAATATTTTTGTGAGTATACAAATCTTTTTTTTGTATTTGTGGAAGGTGTTTATATTTACAGATTACACATTTACACACAGATTGTCGATCTGCACACACACAACATTATGAAACAAATCTAACTCCATACTATTTTAACAGCGGAAAAATGGTCACTGCGCCAGGCGCATGGTCTAAAAGGGATGGACTTAAGTCCCCTTATTAATTATAGGTGTGTTTTGGGCGTAACACACGGTAAACCAATCAGAGTGTCATCTCCCATTCCCTTTAATATCCGGGAGCGCTGTCACTTTGGCGGATTGCTATTATAACAGCACACTTACTCCACAATGTATATCAATAATATAACATGAGTTACTTTTGCTGATGAGCTGCTAACCTCACATTTAATTCATATAAAGGAAGAATATGGAGATATAACCAAGTGATGAGTGTAGAGGTGTGCAGCAGCCTGGTGTCATCAGCTAATTTAATAAACAGTGAGTGGCTGTGCGTAATGGCACTGCGCTCTGTGCAGCATCTCAGAGGCTACAGACTTTCATACGGATGTTAGGACTGTCCGCAGCGGCACTCTGATGAGGTGATGAAACCCCCCCAAAAAAGAAAAAAAAAAAAAAACAGTGAGAAACAGATTCTCATTTAATTTGTTATATTATGACTAACTAATATGACATGTATTTTTAATATGTTGATGTACATCATAATACGAATTCACATTGTGGTCCTTTTATTTGTGATGTGTTTGCATGTTTGTGTGCTGCTGCGCGTCCTTGTGCATAACAAGCACAGTGTCTGCGTGCAGCGCACCCGCGCACCCGCCTATCTATCATCTCTTGATGATGCACCCCTTAGATAACAGTGAAATATGCGCCAGTGACTTTAGACCAGTTTTTTTTATGGTGGGTAGCGCAATCGATTTCCTCTGCCTTAAAATAGCAACGCGCCACCAATGCATCTGGCCACACCTTATTTTGAGAGGCGCACAGACTGGTGCAAGTGCATTTGCTATTTAGACAATGTGGTCGCAGGGCGAGAAAATGACAACTGCGCCGGGGGAAACTAACAAAGACACATGCGCCACGCCCGCCATCCGCTGTGTGCCGACCGCAAGATGGGGCCCTTAGTGTCATCTAGTGGTGAAGCAACCAATGGAATACACCTTCCCTCCCTCTCCCCTTTCAAGCATCTAGAAGACCCTACTGTGCCTGCAAAACTAACAACACTAATCACTAAAGCCACTCTGTAGAGTCAGTGTTTGGTTTGTCTGTTCTGGGCTACTGTAGAAATATGGTGGAACAACATGGCTGACTCCTTGGAAGAGGACCCGCTCCCTTTGTAGACATTCTCAGATGACAAAACCACAGCAATTCTTGTTTTCAGGTGATGAAACCCTAATTTATATGTACTTGTGAATATTACATTACATTTCTGGATATAAGCAAGTCCATTCCTCTGGATGCAAATAAATTCTACAAACTGCACCGTTAATGTAACAATCATACAAGATCCTAGATGGGATATCTGCAAAGTAAATATTTGGAAAATTTACCAATAACGAACAGAATTTAGCCAATGATAAGGAAGTACAGTTCACACAAGTCTATAAATACTATAATATATTGTTAACACTACAGAAACACACACACCAGCATCAGGAGGCTGCCAACAGTACCTCCTCCAACACTTTATCATGAAGCCACAGTGTAGATCTAGAGTTACTAGAAGCTACTGCATCAACAGCTCTGGAGCTAATATCACATAACACACGGACACTCTGCAAAAAGACACCTGCTGACACACACACAGCCTTTCTTCTTCTCTCTTTCTTTCAGAACAGACATCAGTGGGCCTAAGCTGACCACACCCAGTCTAGTTGACACTCTATGCATCTCTGCTGCAGTCAGAGGAAACACTCCTCCTATCTAGAGCCAATGCGTTCATGCAGACATCAGGATACAATAATAATAATAAAAATAATAATAATGATAATAATAATAATAATAATAATAATAATGATTATCTTTATTTATAGAGCAAATTTTAAAACAGTGTTACAAAGTGCCTTACAAGGCAGTTGAAAGTTCAATGCTTAGTTCCTGGGATTTAAAAAAGAGGGAGAACATTAAATGAAAAGTTCCCTCCTGGATCTGATTTTGCTCACACATTTTTCTGTTAGGTGCTGACGTCACATTAAGAGTTTTAAAAGAAGGAATTATGTCTTTTAGCCATGTTATAAGAAGATGTGCAGGATGTGCAAGATGTGAGTCTGTGCTAATGTTCTGCTTTGTCAACTTTGTTTTATTCCTGCCTATAGAGTTTCTTCACTCTCATATTTCTATTTCCGGCCCAAAAAATATTTTTAAAAACCTGACAATCTAAAAGGCAAAGTTTTTTGAGAAGCAGACTCTTTTCTCTCTATGGATTTTGTGACTTGCATGCTGCTCCTTCAAAAGAAAAAATAAGATGAAAAAAAAAAAACAGCCACATAAAAAACACATCATACATGTTGCAAGTAGCTGCTGTTTTCATCTTATTGCCAAGCATAATCTAGCTGAACATTTTTAATGTTGTGAATAACTGTTTAGTTATTGAGTTAAGCAGATTTCTGTGATGCTGTAAGGTTGGAGATAAAAGAAGAGGCTTTGATGAATGTTACATGCATCAAGTAGAAGGAGGGATGACACTTTTACATGGGGAGCAAATGACATGATTAAAACAAGGATTTAAGTTATATATACAGTCTATTAAAAACAGACATTGTCATGTTGATATGGACCAATAATCACCACTATTTTAGCAAAAAAACCTCAACGAGCCATCCTTAAATCCTGTTTTTTTACTCACCTGGTTGTTGAGGAAGGACTCAGCCTGTTTGACGTCTCTCAGGAACAGATGGAAGATGTGAGCCTGGACCAGAACTTCTCTCCTGCTCTCCCACATCTCCAGTAACTTGTTCCAGCCTACATCGAGCTTCTGGAGCCACTGCTGCAGGGCGGCCTGAGGGAGAGGAGCCTCCTCAGACTCCAGCAACTCATTCATGGCCTGCAGGCGCTCGTAGTCCTCTTCATACCTGCAAGGAACAATGAGGACAGAGACATGTCTAATCATTCTCTGGTCCCTTGATGTATTTTTAAGATGATAAAGATAATAAAGTTAAAACAAGAAGAAGCTTTTCATTCTCCTTCAGTAACCCACCGTCCTATCTCTTCCTTGAGGGCAGCATGTTTGTTGATGAGTTTCTCAGCCTCCTCCAGGTCGTTGGGCAGCTGGTCTGAGGCGGCAGATGTCTGTGTCTGGACCAACCAGGTGAGAAATGAGTCCAGGTCCTGGAGGATGGTAAGAAGAACGCAATTTACGTTACATCCGTTCCATTGTTTTCTGCCCCAGTCTACCCTATAAAAGTTAGTGCAGACTGACAAATGTGATGATAAAAAATACTTCCAAGTGATTACAGCTTCTGAAAACATCATAAACAGACATTTGGTTTTCTTATGTGTTGAAAAATGCTGCCTGAAGATCATGCAGTGTGTTTCCAGATTATCACTTACTTTGACGTTTCTTGGCACATCTACTGAGATTTTTTCATTTGAAAAAAAATCATCAAACACTATCTAAGCCCTCCCTGTTATCCTCCTGCGTCAAAATTGACACATTAACTCAAAAATTAGGTACAATTAAATTTAAATGAGGCCTATTGACCATAATTTCCAAAAAATATGTTTAAAACCTGTGGCAATAACTTAGAATGATGTTGGCTAAAAAGGTCAAACACAGAATTGGGTGATAATTTATACCTTATGCTTCATAAACAGTCAAACCAGGGGACAAAAGTTGGGAAGTCAATGGGAAGACAACAGGAGGGATAAACTACAAATATTATAACTGGAGTTCACAAAATTTATGAGAGTGTGGGATTGTAATTTGTAGCTTTGTTTAAAATTAAAACATTATGCAAGTGTTTCCTTGAAGCATCAATAATGGCGCTTTTCCACTGTACAGTTCTAGTACTACTCGACTGGGTTTTTTTGCGCTTCCACTAGGGATAGTACCTGGTACCTGGTACTTTTTTAGTACCTGCTCTGTTAAGGTTCCAAGCGAGCCGAGCCGATACTAAATGTGAGTACAGCACAAAACTACCAGAGTATACTGTGGCTGTAGAGAATTAATATAGTTGCTGATCAATACCAGTGATCAGTTATTACTGAAACATATTCTGAGATTCCTTAAGCCTCAAAACAATAGCTAACTCAAAGCAGTATTTTGTGTTTACGTGGTTTATACCATTAGTTTTAAAAATGTGATTTTATTAATTGTCAGGGACAGGACAAAATGACAGGAAGGTGAGAGGAGAGAAATATACTGTTCCATTTCTTATTGATTATTAGTCAAAGTGGATGTGTGTCACAGATTTCTTACTGATTGTATGAAATGCTACTGTGTACCTGTATGAAGCTCTGCAGCCTGCTAGCCACCATCAGCGAGTCCTCACAGCCCTGCAGGGTCCGTTTAAGTTCCTCCCACTCCACGCTGATGCCATCAAACGGCACGAGAACCTCCATGGCTCGAGTCGGATGGGCGGTGGCCAGGTGCTCCGCCTCCTCCTAAATCACCAAATAGAAAATATTAGGAAAATAAAAGGTGATTTTAGGCTTTGAAGCTGCATAATGAAACCATCTTCACCTCCACATTTTGTAATCTTTTCTACACTTGTTAATTAAAAAAAAAGTGTTGCTTAAGGAATAAATCAATAATCATTAAAAGCTGAAATCCTATCTTTCACAGAAGAATAAAGTCTTCCTTCAACTTAAGATAGGATAAGATAATCCTTTATTAGTCCCATGATGGGGGGAAATTTACAGAGTTACGGCAGCGATGTGGATAGCAAAAAAAAAATAAAAAATAAAAACTAATAAATAATAAGTAAATAATCAATCAATATGAACAATAGAAGACAATAGGAAATAAAAATAGTGACAGTATGAAGAGGAATATTGGTGTTGTCAGAATGATAAAAAATATGTGATGTATGATATTGATATACATTTTTAAGTGAAATATTACAACTGGAACATTTGTACAGTCACTACAGTCATTTTCTCCAGCCTGCCCTACCTGCAGATGAAGCAGTTTGGGCTCCAGGACAGACAGTGCCCCCTCCATGGTGGACAGACGTCTCTGCAGAGCCAGGACTCCTCCCAGGTCGCTGCCTACATACTGAGTGGCGTCGATGGCTTTTCTTTTGTCCTGGATTTGGGACTTGATCTCAGCACACTCCAGCAGGTAGTTCTGCAGACGCAACATGGAGTCCAGCTGATCCTTCTTCTGCTCGACCAGCTCCACAATGCTGTTCCACCTGGTGTGATTTGGAAAATGTTGATGATTACAAAGGGGGGTTACATCTGAAGTCAGACCTGTGTTTTCCTCACTTTTAATATTTAACATGTTACGGAATACACATATTGCCGTTTTTAATTCTTTGAAATCAATATTTTTTAATATGTTGTAAATAAATCATGACATGGGCTTATTTAGAGCACAGATGAGCTTAAATGATGTCACAGTACCAATTAAGCCCATGCCAGACTTGAGATTTTTTTCATCAAATATCTTTATTTTATATTCCACAATCTACATGAGCTAATGAATACATTTTCAAATGAGAGATAAATCTTGCTTTATAAGAAATGATCTCTCTTATAAATCATGTCAGTATTCATGAAATACACCTGAACTTACATTTTGGTGCTTAATGGGTACACTTACCCTAACCGCTCAAAACACTGGTTAGAAAATTAGAAAAGTAATCAAAAAGTAATCAAATGTAATAAGTTACATTATTTTGATGACATAATTGAAATAGCTACATTATTTATTACAATTTAAATAGAGTAACTACTAACCTTCCCAACCCTAATAATACCAAAGAAAGAGGAGGGTGGTGCTAATTGAAAACAACTGATTCAAACCATCAATCATCTCTCTTTTAATGCTTCTTATTAAAGTTGTTGGTAGAGAAATGTTTCTGTTTGTCTGCTCAGTCAACTGAGATGTAAAAGCTAAATGTCACATAGATGAAAAACAGTAAAAATATAAAAGTAACTTGGTGGTGTTGCACAGTTTTCTATGTATTTGGGTATTTTAGGCTTTGTATGCTTTGTTTTAGTTGCTCTCATTGTGATAAAAGTTTAGCATTTCACTCCCATATCATTGTTGGATGTTAACCTGTAATCAGAATATAATGAGAAGCGACAGGCTAATATATTATTGAAGCTTGTCTCTCATTGTTATGATGACCTGAAACGAACAGTTAGAAAATCATGTGAGACAGTTGACAGTTTTTCCTCTCCGTTGGGTCTAGTCTGCTCACCGTATCACCACACAATATGTTCTCCTGACTCTGCTGCAGACCAGCAGGTCTTAATACACGCCCATTCAGCCAAGAAACACACACATACACATATTATTTATATATAGTCGTACAAACAGATCCTTGTGACTGTAATGAGGTAATGGCAGAGTCACTGAGAGGCAGACAGAGCGCTCAGCAGGCAGGCAGGAAAACAGCTCGGTGACACTGACCTCAGAGCTGCTAAAATCATCTTTTAGATACAACAGTGGGGTTTATATGTGAGGGGGGTAGCTGCTTCACAAATATTATATTCAATGTGTGTGTGTGTGTGTGTGTAGCTGAACTCAGTTTGAATTGAACTTGTTTTATACATTAATTTATGAACATACTTAAACTACTAGAAAATCTTGATTTTAAATATAAATATATTAGGAAAGGATACTTAATTAATACTGCAGCAATAATTATATTCGTGGATGGTAACTGGATCGTTCTATAATTTCCATTGTATAAAATAAGGTGAAATATTATTGCAAATGTTAGTATTTGACTATTGCTTTTATTGCTTTTCTACTTATTATTTATTGTTCTTTATTCTTTTTTATTGATGCTCTTCTATTTTTACTGTCCGCTTTTGCTGCTGCAATACTGCAAATTTCCCCATCATGGGACTAATAAAGGAATATCTTGTCTTATACTTTTATTTCAGTATTAATTAATGGACGCTATCAGAAATCTATTTTTAAGGTAGAAAATGTAAAGACAGACGATAAAACTGACTGAGCTGTAAACTTAGTGATATGATATTTTGTTTGGATAAGATATTTTGTTTGGATTTTCCACAAATGCGCCCACTGAGTATTACTGATGTTCACTGTATCTAATAAACCCAAGTTAAAGGTAATTTACACACAATAACCCCAATACTGTGTGCAGTGTCCTTATTTAAGGTCAGAAAAGATAATATGCAGTTAATGTCATAAAACTGAAAGAGAATTTTAATAAGCAACATAGGAGAGATGAGGAAAGTTAATTTTTTTAATGTTTGGTTTATTTTGGTACAAGTGCTCTCGGCTGTCCCTGTTTTGACCAAGGCAGCCGGCACAGATGGTCGCCCTGAGACCAACACTTCATGCCAAGGTCACAAGACACCCAGCCGCCATTGACACTGCTGCCAGACGTAATAGTGGTCAGTGAATAGGACGGAGGTGGAAAAAAGCCAATCCCATCATAGAGTCGAACCTGGCTGGATGTTAAAAGTAAATAAACATTACGGTCAAAGAAAGAGAGACTGTTGCTTTTTAACATTTACATCTGAGGCACTGAGCTCATACTCAGAAAGACGAGGAAGCAGGTAGGAGTTTAGCATCTTACTAAGACAGCGACTGTCAGGACACAAAGAGCTGTTCGTCAGATGGCAATTTCAAAAATGACTGTGCAAACAAAAACAACTGGAGAATGTTCTTCATCCTCAGACAAACCCACTATTAAGAATTCCCCCATATAATTACAATTTTTCTCTCTCTCTCCATCATCGATCTTCTCTTACTGCTTGTCAATCAACTCCCTTACACCTCCTTTTCCTCACACCCACTCCTCCCCCTTCCAGGAATGAGTAAGTAAGTAGGACAAAGATTTGATAAATCAATGCAGCTCTTAACAGGAGAGGATCTGTCAGTTTACGCGTGCTCTGCACATACAGTACTTGCTGTCAGTTGCCTGGTCTAATCTTAAAAAAAGAGAAATGCATAAAATATTATTATTATTATTGTTATTGAATACGAGTGTTTGCGTGAGTCAGAATTATCCGTTTTATCGCTGGTATGGATGTGTGACACCAGTCCTTCACCGTGTGTATTTTGGTCTCCATGCCAACAATGTGCTGATAGGCTGTGACTTGTTGGGCAAGCACAGTTGCAGCGCGACCCACATTTTTACTTACTTGAGTCACTTTTGATGCAAAAAATAAGTTTTGTTTTTGAGTATTTATTAGATTTTTTTGTTTTTATGAAAAGGACATTTTGTTTTGTTGTTAAAATTAAAAATACATTTTATAGTTGAGTCATATATTCTATTTTTCTACTATACACCACTGTATTGTTAAGTTGGTTGGTGGTGGATACATTGATTTGTTGTGGCTTGACCGAGTAATAAACAGACCTTTGACTCATTGAAAAAACATTTTGTGGACCTTTTAAGATTCGTATTTGAGGAACACTGCTTTAGGGTCTTCAGTGCCTTATTTAACAGCACGCTGGCAGCAGCAATCACTACCTCATGACTGAAACAAAGGTTTATGTGTGTACTGAAGCAAATATTTGATGGAAAACCTGCAGTTGCATGTAGTCCTCTGTGTTTTGACAGGTAACACACACAAACGTGTCTTTCCTTAGAGAACAAAGAGAACTATTACTCATATTAGTAGCAGTGGTGGTATTTGTAAGATTATGGTTTATTTATTAGGGACAGATACAATATACGTAGACAGGCTGCAACAACTGCCCAATGCAAGTATCACAGCGGTTATAGCGAATGCAGAAATTAAAATAGTAAGAAAAGAGTAAAAGGAGTAAAAACGGAGGTAAACCAATTTGTACTATTTTATAGCTTAGTCATAAAGTGTATTGCCATGTCATAATAGTAGTAGTTTTCTAGAGATGTTGTAATTAGTGTCAGTGGTACTGTACTAATGATGGTTAAATGCAATAGTGACAAGTCGTACAACAGTGGGAGCAGAAATTGTAGCAGTTGTAGGAGTCAGGAGGGTCAGTTTTGTTTCAGTACCTGGAGTTGAGGTGGTCCTGACAACCTCTGACCTCTGTAGAGGACGGATGACCCCCATCCAGGAGCTGCTGGACTATCTGGTTAACGTCCAGGATCCTTCCCATCAGGCTGTTCATCTCCTGGTCCAGGGACTCAAACCTACAAGACACAGCATTGATGGATACAATGGGACAAGTCACCGGGTTAAATTTTGCTTCCATTTGGTGCCACAGCAATCCTCCTCACCTGTGTGCCACCACTTCCACATCCTCCAGCCTCTCAGGGATCTCCATCTTGTCCAACCACTGCTCCTTCTCATCAATCCACAGCTCGCAGGCGTTGACCTCGCTGAACATGCGGTAGACAGCAAGGGCGTCGTGAAGCCACTGCTGTCTGAGAACTGCCACCTCAGCTACCTCTGTATACAGCTGCTCCACCTCTCCCATACGCACCTGCACCTCCTGCAGAGAGAATAGGGGAGTAATGAGGAAGAAGCACAAGGACATAAGAGGACAGAGGCAGAAGGGTAAAAAAAAAAACATGCTTTCCTTGCTCCCACTACTCACCTCCTGATCACGGTACTGCAAAGGCAGCGCCACCATGTGTTTACGCAGCGTTACTACATGCAGACGATGTTTGTCGATGGCCTCGCTGACCCCTCTGTGTTTCTTCAGCAGGGTCTGAGTGGAGTACTCGTCGTGTCCGAAATCTTCACTGGAGACCAGGCGGTAAGCGTCTTGCAGCCAGGCCACCAGGTCGTCCGTCTCTGTGGAGAACTGGAAAAAATTGAGCGCCTCCTGCAGGTGACCAAGACGCTGCGCGGCCTGGTCCTCTAGCCTCTTCCACTCGCTCTTCACATCCATGATGCGCTCCTGGATCCCAGCCGTCCCGAAACTTTTCTCACTGAGGATCTGCTTTCCACGCTTCATGGTGTTCTGAAAGGAGCAGAGCAGGATGGAGGGATGACAGTGTTACTCTAGATTATTTTGTGGGATATGTTCTCATTGTTTTGAAGTTACACTGGGTGCAGTAATACCACACACACTGAGTCCTATGATCAGTGTCACCTTACATGAAGTACTGTACCTCCAATATGTACCTTACTTAAAGCCTCAGACCTGTGAGATCCGATCAAACCTCTTATTCAGTATCACACAGAACCTGTTTATTTAAACTTCCATATATAAGTGGGTGGGTTACTTCTAGGTCTGAAACAAATTACTTGAATTATTCGAATAATCCGATTACAAAAAATGATTGAGGAAGTTTTTCATGAATTGAAGCTTCGTTTAATTCATTTCACTCGTTTATTTGTCCTGCTCGGCTTGTGTTTTACACGGATGGTTATTACTGACGCACATCACGTCACTCGCTATGTCGCGGAGCAGTTTACTAGTGAGTGAAAACTACAAAGTATAAGCGGCATCTAGTCGGGGGCGACACACACACACACACACACACATTTTTATCGCTGATTTGGCTGTCATGTCTTTTTTTCTAACGTCACTGTCACCGTGTGGATCATTAAGCTTGTTGTTCTAGTTAGTGAACTATCAAGTTTACTACCTGCTAAAAAGATCTCAGTCAGCAGTAGGAGATGAGGAGAGGAGCAGAGAGGTTGATCTCTGGCCTCTACACTGAAAGCCTGAGGTAGGAGGAGCGGGGCAATCTAGCGCACTTAATTTGTATGGTACCCTAACGATGCAAAACATTAAATCAGTCACACTAACTTTTGATTAAAAACAATTGAATAGCCAGACCAAATAGCCTTTGTCTAAGTTATAAATCAAAAATATGTCTTGTTTCAAATATTTCTTAATAAATAAATTAAAAAGGAAAAAATAACTTCCATGTTTCACTGCAAGTGGAGTTCACAAACAAGACAAAAGAGACCAATGGCCATTACTCAATATGAAGGTGAGCAATTACTCACTTCCATATTTTCACTTTCATAATAAGTGTCAAAACTATAAAAACAGCTAGATTCTATTAATTAGACTATACTAAATACAGCCAGGGAAATACAATTTTTTTTTTAAGTTACTGAAGTACATCATGTTAATTGTAGTGTAGGTACTGCAGGTGCTGTTTCCTCAGGCTTTAGACACAGACAATCACACGCACACACACACACACACACACGCACACACACACACGCACACACACACACACACACACACACACACACACCTGCAGCAGTGACCGGTGAGCCAGCAGTTCTCCAGCCAGAGTCTTGTGTTTTTGCAGTAACCCTAGCACACTGCTCAGGTCCTTCCCGTAGCTCTGAGCTCCCAGGATGGAGCTCTTTTCCCTGATCCAGGCCTCTGATTCTTCCAGCTCCTAACAGGACAACAAAGAGACAAATAGGATTTACATTTTTACGTTTAATACAAAACAATATAAAGACAACCTAAATCTTTTATGACAGCTAATATTATCCTAACTGAAAGAGATACGAGAATTAAAAGACACACAAAGGAAAGGGAAGAAAGATAACTGATAAGGAAAAAACAATGAAAATTAGATAAGAAATAAAACTATAATATAAAAAGGTTAGAAACACAGTCTTCCCCTGAAACCACTGAAGTCCGTAACACAGATCCTGGCCTGTTCTGAGAGCCTCACAAAAGGCAGGAAGAGGAATTAGCCAACTTAATCACTAATGCGATTTAATTAGTGTTTCAGCAGTGTGAACCGATGACTCTTTTGACAAAGATGTAAACTGTTATCATTATACACTCATTACTTTCATCGTTTTTTCTAAATTCTTACATTAATAAGTCTTTCATCAACTCAAAGCAACAGACAGCTTTAGCAGGGAATACATATCTGACAATTGCCAAATGAGAAAAATAATGCATAACCAAGCACCAAGGAAATGTATGACAGCGTATTAGGGCTATAGGTATGCTATATGTAAAAAATAAAATAAAATACTGACCTGGAGGAGGGGGAGAGGGTGTCATTTTTCAAGAAAAACATTATAAATCTCCAACATTATAAAGTTGCAAATTTACAAGAAACTACTTGGATATTCTACAACATTATAAAGTCGCAAATTCGCAAAAACCCCCTGTCTCATCCTGTCAAACCCTTCCTACCTGAAAGAAAGCCCACAGTTGTCTCGACTCCTCGAGCTCGGCGCGTCTTTTGGCTGCCAGTTGTTTCAGCTCCTCCAGACAGGAAGAGACATGGTTGACACGGTTACAGATCACCTGTGGGTCACATGGTTGGTAACCTGGGAGACAAAAAAATGAGATGAATGCCTGTGGGAAAAAAATACAGTACATAAAACACTTTAAAGCATTAATTACATCAGTGTACTCTGAGTTAGACTACCTCAAAACTAAAGAGGAGATCAGTTTTCTAATATCACTTCCAAGAATCTATTTTCCAGTTATCTCAAGGTCAAATACATCTTCTCTTCACTATAGTGAGATTAATACTGGATAATTTCCTTCTGGTGTCATCTCATCAGTCCACGAAGAGTGTTGCTTTTATCATGTAATAATCTAAGCATCAAAATATTATTTTTTTTTTCTACATTTTCAATGGTCTTGATTCCTAAAAATGTAACTGTATCCATCCTGCAGTCAAATGATTGAAAAATGTCAGTCTCTTCAAATCTGTATTCAATTCAAATTTAGACTGTGCTGTACATAATTAATACACAAGGTCAGAGTGTACCTTCTATGGTGGTGAATTTGAGTGCAGCAGTGTTGAGGGTCTCGACCCTCTCGGCCTGCACGCCAATATCAGCTTCCTGCAGGCTGTGTTTCTGCAGCAAGTCGTCCACCTCCAACAGATGCTTCCCAAAGTCCTTTGACAGCAACTGGACCTGAGAGGGAGCAGGAGATGGAAAGGGAGGGAGGGAATATGTGTGATGTCATAAAACATAAAATGGGTTTTTTGTATTTCTCTCCCTTTCCTAATTATCCATTCTTAAAAATCAAAATCACACATGCATACTTGTACTTATATAGTCTCCTTTTTTGGACTCTTTCTGTATCTCCCTTTCTTTTTTTCACCCTTCGAACTACACATACAGTTTTTCTCCATGTTTCTCCAAATCCACAACTTCTTACATCTCTGTCTAGCTAACCACTAACAATACAAGTGCGTCTCTCTCTCTCTCTCTCACCCGCTCTTTCTCTCACACCCTCCTGTACCTGAGTGTCCTCCATCCAGTCGATCATATAGACCATGTCCTGAAACGTCTTCTGCAGGGCCAGGTTCTTCTCCAGCCGTGTCCTCCTCCCAGCCACCAGCTCTTTGAGCAGACCCCACTGCCCCAGGATGTTCTCCTTACGTGCCAAGATACGCCGAATGTCATAGTATCCTTCCACCTCCATCTCTGCGGCAAGCTCCACCACGACGCCGATTCGCTCTTCGTACGAGGCGATGTCTGCCTCGATGGCCTCGTGTTTCTTCATCGCTGCTTCAACTGCTGGCAGGTCATAGCCAAAATTGTCCTGTAGGTGGAGAGAAAACAAAGAGGGCAGAGAGAGGAGGAAAGAGTGATAAGATAAGATCAGGGTGATGGAGTAAGAGTGCAGCGCGTGATTTTACAGTGGGTCAGCTCAGCTGAATGAACCAATATTCTCCTATCTTTTTATTTAGACTGGTATAGAGGTACTTAACATAAAAAGTTATATATAGTACAGAGCTGGTTGTCTGCTAATCTCAGGATTGGCAAACCTCCTGTCCATGTGTCAAAGTGCCCTTGAGTAAGAAACTGGTTTCACCACATTCAGTGTGTGTGCATGAATGAGGTAAAAGATGTAAAGCATTTTGCATGTTTAGGTAGACAAGCACTATATACTGTAAGTGCAGTCTATTTTTCATAATCATTTACTTAAACAACTTTAACAAATATTGTTAATTTTAAAGTTTAACTACAAGGCACAAGATGCTACCTACTTCACTGAAAAATCCATTATCAGTATGAATGTACTTGTAGGCTTCAAGTTTCAACATTACACTTCTTTTAACTGAATACTGGATCATGATTGGCTTCTAAACTAGTTGTGATGTCACAAAATCATGCCTGAAAAATGTCTTAAAGGGTTAAAAAGCACGGTCATATCAATAAATGGGATATCCCAACAGTACCTGTGATACGAGTCTCTGGTTTTCGTTGAGCCAGGCTTGTCTCATTGTGGTTTTGTGGTCGAAGCGCTGAGCCAGCAGCTCCAGCTTCTCCTGACGAATCAGCTCTTTACGCAGAGCCACGCCCCTCTCATGCTCCGCCTTTTCCAGCCTCTCCCAGGCCTGCACGGGAAAAGACTGGTTAATGGCGGTAATGTCATGGGAAACTGTAAACTTAACAAGAATGAAT
Organism: Scomber japonicus; assembly: GCF_027409825.1. Lineage (NCBI taxonomy): Eukaryota > Metazoa > Chordata > Actinopteri > Scombriformes > Scombridae > Scomber > Scomber japonicus. The sequence continues at coordinate 17,620,687 of NC_070583.1, forward strand.
ATTTTCTAAATGATCTCTTTTTTTTAAATAACATTTCAGGAATTGATATACAAGTTGAAATAAGTAAATCATTTTAATTTTACAGACCACAAAACTTTAGAAACTGCATTTGACAGCAACAACTGTGAAAGAACGATGGCGACATTGTAATCAATCAAGAACTCCTCTGAATAACTGTTTATTAGAAGGTTAAATGCTAATGCATAAAAACACAGCTGGTAATTGTATGACCTTGTTGATGTCTGAGATGAGCTTCCCATCATGAGGCACATAGGGTTTCTGGTTGTTGGCTCTCAGTTTGCTTTGGATAGTGAAGAGAAGGACTTCAAGATTCCCCTTCTCCTGGAACCTGGGTGAGAATCAGACAACCTTATCTGTAACATGAATGAAGGTCCTGCTTGTAGCTGCAGCCTGCATCAGAGATCCAATTAGAGCTTTGTGATTGCTTGGAGATTGTAACTGGTCTGAAAATAACCAAGTTGCCACCCGTTGCCATTAAAACGTAAGAGCAGTAAGTTTGTAGGGTATGCATGAATTCATATGCATCTGTGCTTATGTGTACATGTGCTATGTAATAAATGATAATTAAAAGGCCAATAGTACTAAAAACCTTCAAACATACTTGATGGGCTTCTCTATGGTGCAGTAGGTTGTGAAGGCTTGTAGCTGCTGCTGAACTCCAGCCAGTGAGTTGGCGAACTTCTGGTTACTGATGACCGCAATGGTCTTCTCAATCCAGTCCAGCAAGTCTGACGCCAGACCCTCGTAGCGGTTGATGATCTTCTCGGCCTCAATACAGTTGTCCAATACCTGAGATAGACAGCAAGAAGAAGAGGGGGATATTTTGAGGAGGCAGAAATGGGCGAAAATAAACAGAAGCATCATGATATTTATTACTTAGGTTCTGCACCTTTTGATGATTTGTTGTTTATGCTTTAGCTTGCTAACACTTCTGAGGTTTAGATGTAACTGCACCTCAATTACTATTTGATCACAGTATTTGTTACCTTGCCGACCCTCTTGCCCTCCACAATGAGCGCCTTCATCTTAGAGAAGTAGTGGTAGTAGGAGACCACATAGGTGATGATGGACTTTTCATCTGGGTTCTCTGTGTTCACATCTGGACAGGAGGGAAGGTGACAGAAGAAGAACTTCTTAAATACTCTCTGATTAGTTACTAGTGCATGAGTGCAGAGTAAATGAGGGGACACTGATGAATCTATGTAATGCAGGATACTTTTATGGCACAATTGTGAGTATTGCTGTATGTAATGATGAGTGATGAATGACGTGACCTAAGTTTAATATTCTCACCTTCAGGGTCCAGGAGTTTCGTGAGGCCCAGGTGCTGCTCTGCGATGTTGAAGGCTTGCTGGAGGTTGTGGGTTGCGTTGGATCTTGTCAGCTTGTGGAATTCTATCAGGTCAGGTCTGCAGGGTGCAAGATGATGAAACAGAAACTGTCATATTTATCCGGCTTCAATCTTGAAACTGCATGTCAGTTCAACTTGTTTCAGGACTTTCAAAATGTTTTTTTCTGTTCTGTTAAATCTTGTTGGTCATCATGCTGCAGTTGTTTGGCATGTGTACTGCGACTGCTGGTGTAGCATGCACACATTTTCATGAGTGCATTTAAAATAGAGATGACATGGGCTCAAAGTTTTGGACTCCCTATAGGCAACCAGCTCCCAGCATACCCTTGTGTTGCATCACCTGTTACCTGTTGTTTGATTAGTTTAGGTTGTTTTTAAGTCGTGGTTTTCGGTTCAGTCTTTTTGTTGTATTCTTTTCTAGTTTGGTCGTTTTCATCTCTTTTTTGTCAAGTCTGTTCAGCATTGCACTTTTGGTTTTTGCATGCAAGACCAAGCAAACAAATTCTTCTGTAGCTCTGCTTACGGTCTCTGCATATGGGTTAACCTGCTCCACTTCCCATGACAGTAGTGAAATGACAAATCGTCCTAACACCTCCCAGATAAATTATCACATTGTTATTGTAATTTTTTACTTTCTCATATTTTTAAATGCAAATTGTGTTACTTTTAATTCCTGGAAAGAATGTGATATAAATAAATAGCAAAAAAAAAAACACCAGTGCGCCTTTAAATCATTCTCTCTGCCTGTCATCATGTAGTGTTAAAGTGAAACATTACAGTTTGAAACAAAACAGCATGCAATAAAGGTTTGTCAAAAAGTTAATATACCTGTGTCTATGTATGAGTGCGTTAAAGGCAAGGCCGTCTCTCCAGCAGGTGGTAAAGTTCTGGATGTTGACCTCAGGGTACCTGAAGCACAGAAAATCGTTATGTAACTTTGAATGTAAACCACAGACTTGCTAACATTAACAGCAGCTGTATGCAGTGTACATGCGGATCCACACATTTTTTGTTTCATCACTCACCCTGCAGTCTTCATCTGGCACCAGAGCAGCAGCGCATCCTTGGCAGAGCGGGTTTCTCTATTGTCCTCTGTCTCTATCTTGATCACCTGGATCTGAACAAGCACACAGAAATGCAACACTTCAGCTGCTGCGGGAGAGACAACGAGGCACGGACAGACCCTATACCTTCTGTTTCTGTCTGCTTTCTTTATAGGAACATACTGTATTTTACGTAACCCTTACTGACTTCCAAGTCTGTTAGTGTGTTTATAGATGAAGAGTAACAAGGGTGTCAACTGTCAAGGCTGTCCAACTAACATTTCCAAGAATTTGTGATGTAGTCTGATTTGAGTGGCTAGGAAGGTGGTAGAAGGCAGAGCCAGACTCTTGTTGAATGAGTGAAAACTGATTTGTTCAGTCCAGTGTAACAACAAAAAAAGGTGTCTCAAAAAAAGCTTTTGTACTGTCACCAACTTCAGTCCTGCCCACAAAGGCTCTGAGTGGCTCAGGTGTGTCTCAAAAACATATAACGGCTATTTGCAAGACTGAGGTGTGTGCAGTGACTCAGAGGTCTTGTATCAGCTTTGCGTAAAGTTGTCAGTTCCTTAAAGTATTCCTGAACCCTCAAATGAACACAAAGTTAGAGAAAATTACACGTAAAAAACAGACAAGAGCAATAAGAGCTGAAGATTTCATGGTAAGGAACACGCTGCACTGTGTTCTTCCCAGCATGCCGACCCATTACATCATCATTCTAATGCCTGATGACAGGTGACAATGACAGCCATTGAGCCAATCACATCACAGTGACATGATCCAAGGTAATTGGGGACATGACACCCTGAAATCAGCTGCTACCCACATCTTTAGGAACAACATTACGTACACATTCCTGCACATATAAATACACACTTCACAAGCACAAGACAATACAGAGACCCAAATCGTTCATGTGTGTTTTCCACTGGGTACCTTAACTGGGGTATTCCACCAATTTTACACATCAAAGTCTGCTTACAGTACTATATATATATATATATATATATATATATATATATATGCATGTTTGAAAAAAAGGTTATGTGTCTGTTATTATTTGAGTTTGTTTCTGTATATACATCAGGATTACATCTTCCTTTTTGCCAGTCAGTCATCTCCCTTCCTTCCTCTTTCTCCCTATCTCTCTCTCTCTTTCTATGCTTCTCTCTCTCTCTCTCTCTCTCTCCCTCTGCCTATGTGCATTTACTGCAGTGGTTCGGCCCTACCTGCTGACTGGGCAAAGCAAACTCTCACTTCCACTACAAAGGAAGGGAGGAAAGGGGAAAAGAGGTGGCCTTGAGGAGAAAGAGTGAAAGATAACTGGAAACCTCTCTCAATTCTCCAACCTGCTCTAGCACTTCAGTGTTCGGTTAAGTTAATCTATTGACCGCATAAGTATACTATTAGTTTCATATTTATTTCTAAAAAAACAATACTTGTTAATGGTAGAAATACTGGGAATGAACTAATTGACTATAATCAGCTGTGTTTGTTCTCCCACCTGCTCAAACCAACAATATTTTATTTGTATATTAGCATGTAAAATGCAACCAGGTCTAAAATGGGAATATAAATCCAATACAATGTAATGTGCTATGAACAGAAAACAAAATAACTGAACTGTTTTCTACTCTGAGAAAGAAGAGATTTTTTCATTTCTTGCATGTCCAAATATGTAACATCTATACCCAAAGTGTGTTGCATCCTGCATGACCCTACTAGATTGAAACATTGAAAAATAGATCGGATTATAATGTACATTTCTTTGTTTGCCATATAACTTAATGTTTTGTCATTATTTCAGTTTTCCCTTTTTTTATAATGTATTTTTCTACACAGTCCCTTGACTTAGTCCATTCTTTATTTTCCCTTCAGTTTGTCTCCTTATCTCAAAAATGTCTTTTTCCTCAGGTTGTCTTTCTTAATAAGTTTTTATTTCTGAATTTACCTGCCTGTTTAAATAATAGCATAAGTAAAACAGGTGTGAGGAAAGGTTGAACTGATAATAAACACAAGGAATGGCAGTAGCCTAAAGGATTATAAAAAAGGCAGCTTGTGAACGGAGACATAAATGTGGACAAATGATAAAGGTCAGCAGGAACGAGTGCAGTGTGCTGTATGTAATCCAAATAACCTGAATCCACACCCAGAGCTCACATCGCTGATGGTGAACATTGACTAAAATTAATAGTTAAGCCCCAACCACTGCTTACTCACAACATCACTTCTTCACTACTTCCATAACTGCTCTTTTAATCTCTCATGTATGTATTATAAGAGCTGGAGGCGCTATCACTCAGCCATCAGCAGATTTATCCTAGTGGTCACTTGCAGTGTTGCAGTAAAAAAATTCCCATAGACCACTGTTGTAAAAGAGACTTGTATAAAAGTGTTGACAGGACACTTTGGACAGCAGACAATGTAAATTACGTGCATTTGCCATACATTCTGTAATACGGGCACCCTTGAAATGTTGGTGCGGCTGGTTTGACCACGAAAAGACAAATGACAGCTCACTTGTGTTGTTCATGTCTCCTTCTTCTGTCAGTTTACTGGCATTTTCTCCTACCCTTACTTTGTCACAGTGTTGGTGGAGCAGTCTGTCAATCTCGTGTGGTCCGACATTGGACTACAAGCTTACTTCGGCAACCAATAGGCTAAAAAGGTTGACAACAAAACCCTAAACTTAACCACCGACCCAAAAATCAGCACTTTACCATTTGGGAACACAGCTTTTGTCCCCAAATGCACAAACAGTCCCCAATCAGCTGGTGTTATGTCTGGTGTGTGAAAGTAGGCTAAGTCATGCCCACACACACACCCACACACACACCTACACTGCTCTCCTTTCTCAGTGCATGCAAAATTGAAGAGGCCATCGACTGGTGGCTCTTGGGAGCAGGAGAGCGGGATGACAGCCAAACTCACAGCTAATGGTGGCTAAGCTAGCAGGCAGTCAACAATACTGTAGACTAAACTGTACAGTTATGTGCTGCTAAGATTGACTGTAAAAATAAAACTGAACAAAAAAACAAAGTAGGCATTCCTAAATTAACTATCAAGAAGTTACCAAGTCTGTTATACTCAGGATATCAGTTCCAACTCTCAGTTCTTTTAAATCACAGCAAAAGACTTTTTTGTTTGCGACTGCTTTCTATTAAATCCACATTTTAGGGTTAATGTTTCTGTAACTTTTAATTCTCCTTTTTTTTATCTGTCTTACTCTATTTTAGCTTTATTTTATTATTTACTTTAATGTATTTATGTATCTGTTTATTTATGGCTGTGCTTGTTGTTTATTTGATTCAGTGTTTTTACATTAAGTTTTTTAATTCTGTTTTTATGTTTAGCAAGTGGCAACGAAATTTTGTTCCACTTTGTACCTGTTTGGTATATATGCGGAATGGCAATAAAGGATAACTATCCATCTATCTATCTAGGGTCTATCTTATTTCAAATTCAACACTTTTAATCATATTTAAATGTCTAAACGTTGTTGTTGAAATGTGCTACAAATAAATTAGCCTTGTCCTGCCTAAAGCTTAAGTTCAACTGAATGATTTTGATAAATATTGATACATATTGAAATTTAGTTTGCAGAGCATAAAAAAGAGAAAAAAGTTGTGGACATCATAAGTGTTAATAATAATATAATATATAATACATATATATAATATGTTAACATTCACACTAAAACCAGGGGTCCAGTCACCCATAACACACTCACAACCTCTTGTGAGTGTCATCTCTGCCCTGCTGGTATGCTAGCTGCCTGGCTGGCTTTACAGAGGGTCAATCTACATACTATGGGCTAATTAAATGTGCTTTGTGGTAAGTAGCTAGGCATAGCATGACAATACTGAGTCCCAGGAGACGACTTCTAGGCGACTGTGCACCACGAACGCTACGGAAGGGTCTGATTAATGCTACACAAGCATTTCGTGCAGAGGCCATGCTATAGCACTGAAGCATTATTAAAACAGGAGCCCTGGGCTTCTGCTGTACTTACATGGCAGGAACTGATCCTATATCACTGCTGCTAAGGCCTGGGGACCTGTGTACTGTGAGAATGTGTGTGTGAAAGAGAGAGTGTGTGTGTGTGAGAGAGTTTTTGTGCATGTGAATGTCAGGATGTGAGCACATAGATGTATGTCTGACTAAAACAGACAGACAGACTTATGGAGTGTACTGTATATGTAAGAGAGCTTGTGCAGTGTGTGTGCGTCCTTGTTTGAAGAGTAGACTGGCAGGCGACTGCTATCACTAGGCCGCAGAGCCCTGAGTGACATTCAGGCTTTATCCAACAAACTCTGCTTGTCGCTGTCGCACGCTGATGATGCAGTAGCTGTGACGGCCACCAACCCCCCCCACCCCCAGACTCATCCTAAATGGAAACAGTGCTGATTGCAGCATCTACGTGCTTCACTAAGTACAGGAACACATGCCAGCATCTCACTGCACATAGTGTACTTTCATTACCTAGAAACACCCAGGTGATACTGTTATTTGATATCAGACCACTACCAGGATCAAACATAACTAAAACAGCACATTTAAAACCAAATTAAAAAGTCTGCTTAAAGCTTTTCAGCTTGTATGTGATGTATTATTGTGTGTAGCATTGTATTTTGTATGTGTCCTGTGTGTTTTTTGCTTTGTACTGTCTGTTATTGTGCTTATATATGTTTTTATTGACCTATTAAAAGGGACTGCAAATAAAAATTAGCTATGGTACAGTACATCAAATGGTAAGATTTATGTTTAACCCTGTACATGGTCCTAATAAACAAGGCATGTGCTACATTTGCGAAATAACAGAAAAACAAATCATTTTCTTTTGTAAAAACAAAACAAAAACAATATTAAATGGATTTTTAACCTCTAATTGCAGAAACAGCCATTACATCATGGAGCTGTGATATAAAAATACATAATTTAAGACAATACATGGGTCTTTTATATTCTTTTTGTGTCTACCTGGAAGCGTAGGATGATGGTCCACATGAGACCCAGAGTGAGGCGGTGGTTTCCATCGACGATGTCATGTGAACCGACATTTTCCAGGTGGACCCGCTGTTCTTTAAGGAACTGGAGGGCTTTGTCGACATTCTCAAGGCAATGGATCCGCATACGACCCCGTGTAGGCCTCGGCTGGAGGGGAGGGAGGATATATTGATGGATTCATGTTTTTGATATCAGAGGTCTTAGTGTTTAAATACTACATGCAGTAGTATGTAGCATGAGCATACATATAGCAGACAATCATAATTGATAAGAAAGATAACTTGTCAAAAATGTATACAACCATCAGGAGGGATTTATCTTAAATTTTACTTACAGATGAATTTAAAGCAGACGAAAAAGAATGAAAGGTTTATGGACAAATCATTTTTTATATTTCATACCTCAAACATGTAAAGCAGAGAATAAATGGACTAAAGGAAGGGGACATGGGGGAAAGTATGAAAACCAGTATCCAGTTCTTGGTGTTTATGTCTGATAGATGTTAGTAAGCAGAAAAAGTAGAAAAATAATAATAATAATAATAATAATTGTTACCTAAAAACCTTTTCAGTGCAGCAGTGGCTAATGTTATTATTGTAGGCTATATGTAACAATTAACAAATATCTAGTTAAAGAGGTAGCTATGTAACACTAAGGATGATTTTACAAAATATTATGGCTGTTCCAAAAGGTACCATACAGTAACTTTAACTCTTCCTTACTTCACGTCCAATGAAAGATAAAGTAAAAAAAAATTCCCATTAAGTGTATGTGTGTGTGCAAGTGAGCGTGTGTCCCAGTTCCCACCAGTAGCTCTCCACTGAGGACCTCCAGCAGTCTGGTGAGCATGTATCCATCCCTCAGGTCGTTGTAGAGGTCAGATATACGACAGGACACTCTGGCCAAATGAGAGTTAACCCATTTGGTAAAAGTCTTCTTCTGCACCGCATCTCGTTCATCTGAGAGACAAAAAAAGGAGGCAGCTTTACATCAAAGGGAAGACAGATCTGGTTGCTGAAGAAGAATAAGATTGCTTTCATTAAATTGAGACAGTTACGATAATATTCACGTCAAAATGTGCCTTATCTGAAAAAAAGAATCCTTTTTACTTTTAAAATTAAATCATATATTTAATTTGACATCTAATAACTTTATAACAACACATCTCAACACATATGAACTATTTTCTCCATGTGTATCTCACTGATAGTAAAGTCTCTCCAATGTCCGAATGAACGGATTTGATTGGCTGATTAGCATCACGTGAGAAGTTTCGCTATGCCATGGTCTGTGACTTTCTGAGGGTGATTGATGATTATGTCCTAAATATTATGTCCTTTACCTATTAGCGACATAAATACCCACTTAAAAACTAAGATTGGGATAAGTCAAGATAAAACAATTCAAAAAATAAAAATGACAAATTTTGAAATGAAAATTTCGACATCATGCCCTTAATGTTGACGTATTACTCCTTGAGTCGCTCATCTGTGTGTGTGTGTGTGACCTCGGACCTGCCAGGGCCTTGATGCGGGAGCACTCGAACAGCTTGGAGCTGGTACACTCCGTCTCCCAAAACCCAGAGCTGATTGGTCGGTTGTTGTTGTTGAGCTGGCGCTGGGCTTCCACGTTGTCCAGGTCTGGGGAGGCATTAGCCATCGCGCCCGACGCCCTGTGGCACACAAACAAGACACAGAAACACAGACATATGAACCATTAAGTCTGGTGCTGCTTAAGATTTCTATAATTTACAGGTTGTGTATAGAATCTGAAACTAAATGTACTTTTATGATATTTACACAAACAGAGATGGAGATTCACTGGTTAAAATAATTGAATAGTTGTAATGCTGCGTGTGTCAGAAGCTTCACACTTTACATGTACACATAGTTTGTTTTTTAATGTTCAGCTATAAAGAATACAAATTTGCACAAAATATTTGCGGTGATAATCCTGATGCCTGTCTTTGTCCCTACTCACACCACAAGGACCAACATACACATGTAAAAACACAGATTCTCACACACACACGTACAGCAGGAAAGGCAGTGAGGACAGGTGCCATTGTTGCCTCTCAGCGTTCTTGTTTCTGTGTAACCATCAAACACATCACCACAGGCACAAAGGCTGTTCACACTTCATAATTAAACTCTAAGTGACATCACACACTTCATCTTTTCACCTTGTTTAGGCCGCAAGAGTGCAATGAAACAGACATTCAGATTTAACACAATATTTAACAACAGCATTCTCACAAAATTAACTTTACACTTTTAATTAGGAGCAGGGCCATTTGGGTGCACTAAGCTTAATGGATTTCTGGTAAAAAGAAAAAAAAACCCACACACACAAATATGCAGAAGTGAATCTTAATTAGGAATGTTAACATTATTGTTAAAATGAATTTAAAAAAAAAACATAAAAAATACAAATAAGAAAAACTGAACTGCACAATTAGTCACACATAATAGCAATGGTCTTCAATAAAAAACTAAGAAATATATTTTCATTATCAATGTCAGTTTGGGGAAACTACACTATTTAAGAGTTACTGAAGATATTCAAGTTATTGAATATTTAAATTGCCCAAAAATTAAGCAAAAAAAGCACATTTTCCCAAACTACTGTAGTTTAACATTGACACATGATCCTGGGGATTCTAGACTATATAAAAGTGAAGTTATTGTATGAAATTCTTATATTTCAATTCCCCAAAATACCCCCCCCCCCCCCCAACACACACACACACACACACACACACACACACACACACACACACACACACACCAAAAAAAAAGATTTTTTCCCCCACACTAACTGCTGTAGTTTAACCAAGAGAAGACCATTGATGTGTGAAGTGACTTTGGGGACTCTAAACTGTATAAAAGTGAAGTTATTAAATATTCATGTAGTTTCTGTTTTTGGTGTTGTACTTTTTAGACAGCCCCTGTGCACTCGTCTCACAGCCGGCCGTACATAGAGATCGATTTTATTAGTCCATGCTCGTTTGAATGAATATTAGGTTATAGCTCGTTATCTACCTTACTGCTGGAGTCTCTGAGTAACAGTTCCTTATCATTCATGAAAAATGCAGAACCTGTCCTAGCACGGCATCAGAGCTTCGACAATAAAGAAGCTTAAAATAAAATCTCTGCGATGATTCAAAGGATGGTGGGAGGTAGAGAGTAAAAAATATTTGGGTCTCCCTCTCTCTCTCTCATCTCTCCTGTCTCTCTTTCCTATTGACAGCTGAACACTGGATGATAAAAATAACTTCTGAACTTCATCATCACATCAGTTGAGAGGTGAGAGATAAAAAAAGTGTTCGAAACATCAAAAACGCAAGTCTCTATTGTCTCCATGTTTCAGGAGATGGCTCAGCGAAAAGCTTGCTACTGCAAAAACACCACAGATTACTATTTTTTTAAGTTAAGGAAGCTGTCTTTGACATTGCTTATTGAGCTTTGTTGCTATTTTATTCTTTATTCTTTTGCAAACTCTGCCTTATTATGCATACTGATTAATTTCCTGGTAGTCCTCCACCCATGTGTGTTTTATTTTTATTTGTTTTGTGTAGTTTTTATCTTCCCTTTAACCTTCCTGATGAAGGGGGAGTCACTTTTAGGATCTTTACACTGGCTTCCTGTCTGTCAAAGAATACAACTGTTGGTTTTATAAAGTATTGAATGGTTTAGAGCCAAAGTTCATTTCTGATCTGCTGCTACATTATGAACCATCCAGACCTCTCAGGTGGTCTGGGATAGGTCTGCTTTCTGACCCCCAGAGTCCAAACTAAACCTGGAGAAGCAGCATTCAGTTTGTATGCTCTACATATCTGAAACAAACTCCCAGAAGGCTGCAGGTTTTTCTGTTTGCGACTGCTTTTTATTAAATCACAATTTTAGGGGTTAATATCTTTACACTGCACTGTAACTTTTAGGCATATTTAGAGAAATATATGAGTGTTTAGCACAAAATGCACATAAAGATCGACTGTGGAGAAGTGGAGCGTGCAGCAGCAGCGGTTTCGAAAAGTTGATCATTTCTTGCCACTGTGAAACTGAATATACTGTAACATAATCCCAGCTGACCGCAGACACTGTTCTCCAGGATGGATGAAAAGTGTAACATCCACCTTTTAAAGCCTACAGCCTGCGATTGTGTTGAATAATGAAAGGACAATTTTTTGGTTGGAGAAAAAAAAATGCTTTAAAAAGGAGTGAATGCTACACTGCTGCATTAGTTTCCCCTGTTCCTCCCATCCTCCTCCCCTGTTTCTCTTTGTGTAACACATATGATGGATGGATAGAAAATACATGCAGTGGTTTCTTTACTACTAAAGAGCAGATATGCCCATAGGATATAAAATATGCCATTTAGTGCTCTTCTACAGAGATGCTTACAATGCAGGGATACATGTGTGTATGCATGCTCAGTCTCAGTGGAATTTAAAACAGTGCACTTACAGTACAAAGCTTTTTTGATGATTTAGAGGTAAAGAAATTTGAAACATGATGCATCTTCTTATTTAATGTATATTCACAATGCTTATCTTTTATAATGCTGATAATAGCTAAACATTATCTCTGAGGAATATCAGTATATTAAAAAAGACAATTAATGAGGACAAGTGCAAAACTTTATTGTATCACAATATTTAATCCTTCGTAATTCAAGTTTACGTATAAAATTCCCATTGAAGTTTACTGTTTCAGTGTCACAATATAAAAGGCTAAATAAAAGTAAAATGTATTTGACAGCTATAGAAAGGATGAAGAAAGAGGTCGACTGGATTTAATATGATTTGGTACAATGTCTTTTTGACGTGTTGTTTTTTTGTCATTGTTTCTTTATTTTTTGTGTTGCTATGATTTTTTTTAGTTTAAAAAAGGAGGGCTAAGACTAGAAACGTTCCTTACTTCCTCCTACATCCTTCTCAAACATTGAACGGTTATTATTTTTGCTATTCATCTCACAGTTTGCTGTCATATCTATTTTTAATATTGTTATTTTAACACGTTTGAAATAAACTAAAACTAAAAATCAAAAGTGAAACATTTAACATTTATAATACAGCTTGTCCACTGTTTTCACCTATATACACTTTCTGGTTTGGCTTTATTGTGGCATATTCTATTTTCACACTATAAAAGGCAATTACGGTTGACGATGGCTGATTTGATGCTTGAAGTGGGGTTACATTTTGCAAAATAAGGTTTACAAAAAATAGCTACAGTAGTGCTCTGCATGGGTTATTTGTTGAGCTTTTTTTTAGACTTAAACCCATTTACCACAGTAGTCTTAACCCCTCTGTGCACCCGTTGAAGCCTGTCCTTGAAACGCCTCGTAAGATAAGGCAGAATGAAAAATGTGTTGTCCTGCTCACACACCCCTCCCCTCTGGCCCCTTCCCCCATCTGTCCCCCTTCCACCTTCACACACACACACACACACACACACACACACACACACACACACACACACACACACACACACACACACACACACACACACACACACACACACACACTGAGCAAAAACCACATCCAGAATATTAATAGATGGCTATCAATAAAAGATACTGGAGAGGAAAATACTGTTGCAAACTGCGTTCTGCATGTTACAGTAATTAAAACACTAAACACTAATTAAAAGCTGGATTTTAACATTATGATTTTGTCACTGATTAATTAGCATTTCAAGTAAAAGCTAACAACTAAAAAAGTGTAAGTGAGGTTTCTATACCCAGTTTTTAAAAGGGTTTTCTGTCATTTTCTACCTCAGCCTTTTTGTGTTCTATATCTCTTCGTCTCACACTCACTCCATCCCTTTTTCTGGCCTCTCCCCTCCCCTCCCCTCCCCTCCCCTCCCCTCCCCTCCCCTCTCCCCTCTCCCCTCTCCACTGCAACAAAAGTCCAAGCTCACAGTTGTCACTATACCTAGACCACAGTAAAAAGAAAAAAAAAAGTATATACATATCGAGTAAATGTCAGTGTGCCCTGCAAGACAGAAGAGAGAGAGAGGAGAGAGGAGAGAGGAGAGAGGAGAGAGGAGAGAGGAGAGGGAAGCAGTTGTAGCATGCACTTAGCTGGCTGTTCTTCCCTGGAGAGAATAACAAAACATTACAGTGCTTTTCTATGTGGTGATGAAGCAGAGAGAGAGACTGTAGCTCAAGTGAAAACCTACAGAGTATCATTTTTAATTTACAGGGTAAGAAAAATAGGAAATAGGTTAAGTAGATTAAGGGATTGAACTAGGTAAGATAATTATTAGCTACTTTTTGGGATATTTTCAAACTATATGCAAAACCAAAAGCAGAAGTGATTGTTAAATTATTATATTCCTTAAACTGAATATGCTCTGGATCTTTTAAAAAGTATGATGGTGATAGGTATAAATATATTGAAGAGATTATTAAAATGTCCAGTCAAAGACATAGAATATATTCCAGAGGAGTTTTTAGGAAAACCACCACATTCACCCAATTAAAGATGAAGAAGATGCTGACAGTCCGTCTTTAATTCTGATCACTGAAACGTGTTGTTTGCTTTTTTAGAAATTTATAGGAATCCTAAAAGATTTTATTGGAACCAATAGAGGAAATTTCCAAAAAAGAAAGAAAACTTAGGATCTTTAGAAATATATGGGATCATACTGGAAAAGATGAAAATCCTACTAGGAATGTGCAAATTCTAAATGAAACAAGATTTTTCTTATATAATTCCTATGGGATCTTTAGAAAAGTGGGGGAACACTGTAGGATTGTATTGAAAAAGATGAAAATCCTATAAGAAGGTGCAAATCCTAAAACTAAAAACTAAACTTTATCCTACAGAATTCCTATACGGTATTTAGAAATATGTGGGAATCATATAGGACCATATTGGAAAAGAGGACAATCCTATAATATTTTTTGACAGGAAGTTAATTAACTTTAATCTTTTGAAAACAAAAGCTTGTTCCCTCATGTGAGAACATACAGTATGAAATTAAGGCATTTAAACAGCTGTAGTGGTGGTAAAAGAAAATCTAATTTAAGGCCTTTTGCCAATTATTGCTGAATATTGATTGGTTTTGCAGATTCAGTGTGGTAAAAACTGAACAGTAGAGTATGAGTAGTTCTTTATAAGGATCAGCTTTGACGTGACATCTGCTTCAAGCCTTTCTTCCTTGATCATGACGAACTGACACGAAAAACCTGACTTTTCCTCTTAAACATCACTGAAACACACCGTCTGCCTTACAGCTGCACTGGAAATATCTCAACTCCAGTTTGTTTTCATTTTGTCTTGAAGTCTTAGACGAGTGACAGCTGATGGTATAATCACAGATGTTGTAAATTAACTATCCCTGTGTTTCACCTCCCTTTAAATCCCTCTATATTTTTTACCAATATCCCCCCAACCCAATGTGGCACAATCATTTCCCGTCAGGGTGTGTGAGAGCCTGGGCTCGAGGGTCATTTCAGCTGCTTGCACCAAGTGATGGAGGTGGAAGACGTGGGGAATAAAACAAGGAAAAAAGACACAGACACTATCGGAGAAAGCAGAGTGATTTTCTGAAGCCATGTTGATGTTGGGTTTTTTTTAAAATACATGACAATATCACTGTCTCAGCTGTCACCAAGTTTTGAATGAATGTAATGCTATGAGGCAGAAAGAGACTTGTAGTAATTCTGCAGTATAAGAATAGAAGATTAAAATGTGTGCATTATATGAGACATAAGAAATATAATAGAAATGTGTGTGTGTGTGTGTGTGTGTGTGTGTGTGTGTGTGTGTGTGTGTCATCTATCTGTTTCTCCTTGCCGTAATCCTCGCCTAACCTCAACCACCTGCTCTTTCAATCAATCAAACTCATAGCTCGTAGGGATACTCTGATGTATGAGTGTGTGTGTGTGTGTGTGTGTGTGTGTGTGTGTGGTGTGTGCAATGTGTGCGTGTGTCTTTTCTTTTGTGTGTGTGTGTTTGTGCGTGTGTGTGGTGTACACGATGTATGTGTGTGTGTGTGTGTGTGTGTGTGTGTGTGTGCATGTGCGTGTGTGTATGATGTATGTGTGTTTGTGTGTATGGTGTATGTGCATGTGTGTTATCACCTTTATTCTAATAATCAGACTTAGCTGTTGAGGAATCATCCAGCCCCAGGCAAGAGGGTCAACACTATATATGACACACACACACACACACACACACACACACTCCTGGCAATCCATTCTCTGCTCTATAAGTAACAGCAGCAGTGAGATGTTGAGTTTTTCTTCATTATTTCCCTCCAGAGACTGAACACAGCATCAAGTCAAATCTCAGACAGCAGAGATAAAAATAAATAAAAAGAAGACAAACAAACTGAGCTGAGAATGATTCGATTTGTGTTCACTGTTGTATGAACATGAAACCTGCAAGTTTAAACATCTGAATGTCAACATTAAATTAATTCTGCTACTTTACTTTAAGTTGGTCGCTTCTGTCTTACATAAGGAGCAACATCAGAAATGAAATAAAAGAGTCCATAATCAGTAAAGGTCTATGTCTCTCTAACTCCAAACTTCTCTCTAGGAATATTAATTACATATTAGTTTTACAAGATATCGATAATATTTCCATGTTTTCAATTCAATTCAATCCAAAACTTTATAAAGGACACAGCTCATGGTGGGGGGGGGGGGGGGGGGGGGGGGGGGTGCATATCACAGTAACATACAAAAGAATATATAAAAATATTTCTTCTGATATTATATTTCTGATTTTGTAATACACTTTAATTAGAAAATATTAAGAAAAATACTTAAGAGGTTTATATAGAAAATGTGGAAAGCTATATTAATATAATCACACCATACAATACATCATGTCTTTATAATGATAAAGAATTGCAGCTTATTATTTCACTGCTACTGCAAGTAAACAGTAAACTACATTCATCTGCTTCATAGCAGCAAGTCATAGTTTATTTCATTTTAACATATATATATATAATTCATTTAAAAACTAAGGTAATGCCCCTTCTTTGTGCTCCAGTGAGTCAGATCCAGATATAAATGCTGTAGTACATGTTGCCCATGTAACAGAGCAGCAGACAGAAAACAACAGCTGCAACCTAAAAAAACAACAGCTCCTGCAAATGTGCAGATATCCTGAGACTAATGGAGCTCTAAAACAGACTAGGCCTTTCTCATCCTCTGTTCGTATGATATCGTACGAAAAGTTGTGCACTACTTTTGGTATGATGTCATACGAGTGATCAGTGCGCCTGCGCAACCAAGTCTTTAAAATAGCACGGTAGTTTTTAAAATAGCCCCGAAATTTAATCTGTCCCGGGAAGACCGGATAATTCAAAGACTGTGTTGGTCTAAACTTTGTAATCCAGGTTTATATGTAAGAAGATGTCATTCAATGTAGACACTAGTGGGATCACTGGTGTGTCTGGCTCATGGAGCGATGAAGAAGACGAAGTGATGTACTTCCTGTCCCAGCTTTTCTCAATGAAATAGGGAATTCCCTTCTGGGCGCGCATGACATCACTGGGAATGCCCACTAATGTAAACACTTGTTTCACAGCCTTATTATTATCCCTATAGTGTGTATCTGAGCTGCAGAGGCTGTAGACAACTATGAGCAGAAGATTTGAGACACAAACGTTTATTTCTCTTTTTATTCCTCACAACAAGTAGCGTTCGCTGAGGATCATGGGTAGGCTAACGTAACCAATCCCGCTATTGTCCAAAACCGCAGAAACAAAACGTATTTCTCACAATCTAAAGTGAAATAATTAAAGCTGATGGTCATAACATTCACCCAGCATTTTGTTGAGTTATCCAGTACACTTTCTTGTTTTTGTGTTAAGAAATAATTGTGTGTAGATATAAATAGAATCGTCAGTGAAATACCCAGTCACAACAGAGATAAAATCTCCTGGTTAAATATTGAATAATATGGCGTTTATATTTTTAAAGTACTAAATAATATTCATGGATTACTGGATTTTAATCAACAGATTTATTTTTAGGGCTATTTTAAGAAGTGCTGTGAGACTTGGTTGTGCAGGCGCACTGATCGCTCATGTTACTGCATGTATTTTTGTCATAGACTGTATAAAAGAAATGGACGTAATATCCGTGATGTCACCCATTGGTTTGTGGACTGCTGCTCGGAAGCCAATAGTTTCGAATCTAGGCAGTGCCATCTTGAAAATTTCAGGTGCATGCTGGGAAAAATAAAAACACGGATTCTACTTATATGGGCATGAGGTGGGGCCATGGGCAGAGCTCCCAGCGGGGAGGTTGGGATAGGTTGCGAGGGCTGGATCTCGAGGACATTGGGCAATCAACCTGTCAATCAGGACGTAGCCACGCCCTAATGCATACCCTGTTTTATCGTCAAATATAAAATCAGGGAGGTCAAAATTTCACAAATGAACATCATACTGCATTGAAGAAGGCTTTAAACTAGCGATGGAGACCATAAACATATTTTGAAAACGTTTACTGAGGTTAGAAATCAAGTGAGAAGAAAATAATTCTCCATTGACTTGTATTGAGACGGAAGTCCTTTTGACAAGAAAAACGGTCGCCCCCTGGTGGCCTTTTGCTAGAATACAGTTCTAAGTTACTTCCGCGTTGGCCTCATTTCAGAGGACCAGAACTCCCCGCCTCATTTTTGAGCGATATCATACGAACAGAAGATGAAAATACGAGACACATACAGACTTATTTTACATTAGCACAATTCACTATATTTTTCACTATAACTGTATTATCTGTGCTGAGGATTCATTATCAGACTCCAGCTTTCAATAGTGATGTTTTAACCCCAGGCTAAAAATTACTTTACAGTCATTTTCTCCAGAAAAAGTACAGTGATGAAATGTGCATTATTATCTTTCCAGGTCTAATTTCCTTGTTTCTTTGAAGAGTTTAAAGTGAGGCTTTTTTTTACTACAGTGTCAAAAATAAAGTGCTGAGTAATGCTGCTTCCCTCACAGCAGCCAGTATGGGAAGTTTATCAGTAATCAGACACCCTCGATCACAAAAGCTGCACTTAAAATCTTCATTTCAGTTCATTTATAATGTTAACTAATACAATACAATACAGAAAGCTCTCTTCAGTAAATTTATAATGATGACAGTAAGTGGAGTATCTTGTTTCACACAGGTAAGATCTATTAATTGTGATGTATTGATATTATGTGCTCTTTAAGATCGAGAAGGATAAGGATAGATAAAAAGGTCTTTTCTGGACCTAGATTGACTAGGGGATCTAGTTCTGGTTTTGTGGTGTGTCCTGTTTGACTCTGCAGGGGTTACAGAGGTCACTTGTTACAGTCAGCCCAGGATACAGACACTACTGCTTCAACATCGAAGGATCAAACCCTTTAAACAGCAGCAGCCTCTCTGATCTCTCCATGGAGCTAGACGAAAGAGCAGGAATAACCTACTGTATGTATCTCTGTGTGTGTGTGTGTGTGTGTGTGTGTGTGTGTGTGTGAGCTCTTGAACATCCCTCATACATTGTTAACCACACTAGCTACAGTGGAAAGACACACGCAACCCCAGACTGTCTATACAAAATATGATTATAAGAAAGAAGAGTTAAGAAAAAATATTGAGATAAATATTAGGCATGATCTCTCCTTTGATGCACATGAAGTGTTAGTTGAACCTTAAACTTCAATAGTAGAAAATCTGAGAGAAAAAGCCGTCACATCCCAACCACACAGCTCAACTCTAATAACGACGACACAGCAGTAATGAACACTTAAAAGGACAGAATCTGGATCACATGATGAGGCATCTCTGGACCCTCTGCACACCCTAACCTCAGCCTCAGTGTGGTTTATAGGACAGCATCTAAAAACGAATTGTTCTATATTCAGGGTGGCCATCTTTGTTTTGCCCCCCCCCCTCCTCTCCATGCACACTCCCTTCCTCCTGGGTGGTTTGAGTGTGTTTGTGTCACCACTCTTTCAGCTGTTGTTCTCTTTACTTTGAAGCGTTTGAAGCCAGACTCTTACCTGTCTGTCTCAGTGACACAGTTGTAAGCTGTGTGACTGCAGCTAAGCTTTTACTACAGTGTATTGTGGTAGATGTTGATATTGTTGTATGTATAGTGGTATGATTTTAAAAGGTTTATATTAGGGCTGTTACTGACTTTCATTATCCTTTATCTCAATATTTTTTGATTTTGGGTTAGTTGCTTTATTCATCAGACAATTATAACAGTTTGAGCACTACTGTATGCTGTGTATGTTATGTGCAGAGTTCGCGTTAACTGAATTTTTCCCGTCATTGACTGAACTTTTTTAAACAATGACGGAAGGCTGTCCGACATTTTGACAGATTACACTGACGGCGACCAACTGTAACTATTAAGTTACTCACACCACTGTCCGGTTGATGACAAGTGTGCATATTAAATCGCTTGTCTTGTCTTGTCTTTGGTTTCATGGGCACGACCTTGTTGTTTAGCTGGCTTTAGCACAATGTCAAGGCAGCTGGGTGTCCTAAGTTTCTTTAAAAATCCCAATAACGACTGATAAATGAGATGAACAAAGAGGGATTGATGCAGCGGAGGATGACAGGAACAGCTGATGATGTGTAGCCAGAAAGGACTTGATGAAATGTCCAGGTGAGGCGGAGACGAAATTCAGGGAGGTTTTACATGACAGCAAGTTATGTGACATCATGCGCTTACACAGGCAGACACGGAAATACATCTTCGAGATAACTAAATCTATCAAAAAAAAGGTTCCCTTCAGAGCATGTGTGAATCTTTGCTGCCCAGTTGTTGATTGAAGAGCTATGGACTGGATGCTTTATGACAAGTCTGTGACCAGTACAGGTCACAGAGAGTTGCAGCTGTGCCAATTATTAAAAAACTATTAAATGTGTTTTATTGTCATTAAAAAATTAAAATTAAAATTATGGGTAATAATAGATTATGACAGAAGTTTTACAACCACTTTCCATCAAAATGACGGACAGTGAGAAAGTCTGATTATGTGTGTGTTGTTATGCTTTCTACTCTAAACCACTCAGTGTTATTATTGCCCTCTCTCCCCAGTTATGCTGTCATTGTCGGTAGCCACAATAAATCAGCATTACACCAATAGTGTAATGAAAGCACCAGCACCTGCCTCCCCGCTCTCTCCTTTTATCATCCTTCACACTTTGTCCTCCTGTCCTTTCCTTCTATTCCCAGTCCTCCTGTCTCTGTCCTCACCTTTCATCCTCTCCTGTCTTGCCTTCGGAAGTATTTTTTTTTTTTTTTTCCCCCATTATTAGCATTTGGCATGACGCCACCATACTAGCAAAGAGTTGCTAATCTTTTCAGTAAATGTGATGCCAAAACATCACGGTGCCCTTGAAACAACCACTTAACCCCCGGAATGCTGCAGTGAAACTGTTCAGTCGCCAACAGGAGTACATTCAGTGGTCAAAGACTGTCGATCCTGAGCAGAAAATAGTTGTTAATATATAAAATTATGAGACTATAAAGCAGGTTGATGCTGCAAAATGAGCTGATGATATAAGTTATATTTAGGTAATATTTAGATAATTTGCACCAGTTTAGTCTCAGAGGCCCCTTAAACATGTCAGTCTTTTATGTCAAGCATTCCCATACATAGGCACACTATCAGACATCTGTTGAAATCATGTGTTTGGACTATTCTATTGGTTTCCAGCCTGTGTTCAGTCATTTGTTTTTGTCTTATTCATATTTGGGTGAGTTTTCTGAGTTTTGAATTTCAGTTTGTTCTATTTTCCTTGTGTGCTCCTCCTCATACCTGCCCCTGCTCCTTGTATCCTTCCTATAGCCAATAAGCTCCCAGCCTGCCCTTGCATTGCGTCACCTGTTTTCTGTTGTGTGATTAGTTTGGTTTGTATTTAAGTCTTGATTTTTTGTTCAGTCTTTGTTGGATCCTTTGTCTACTTTCACCAGTTCTTGTCAAGTTCCTGTCAGTTTTTTTTGTCGGTTATGTTCTGCTATTTATCTGCAGCCCTGCCTTTGGGTCTCTTGCATTTGTGTCCACCTGCTCTGCTTTTCATTATATAATAAAGCAGAAAAAGAGGCAGTGGTGGACTTTTCAAGCATAATAAGCCTCACTTTGTACTTGCTGTGTCACCTTTCCAACATCAATTCAAACCAACATTATACAATCACACCAAAGTTTGTCTCATTTCTCTTATCTCAAGCAAACTCCATTCTTTTAAACCTTTTATCTTTATAATTTTATAACAGAGACACATCTGTGCTATAGGAATTTTTAGCTCCACAGTTTAGTTTCTGGGGCTCATTAGATCTGTTTTCTTTTGGTTTATTACAGACACACAGTTCAGCTATACATATCCTTCCTTCAAAGATAATTGGTGCTATCATGAATGCTAGAGAAGTGTCTGCTCTCTATTAATGGGAACTGATTGAGTATATTTAGATAAATGACACCAGAACGATCAAAAAGGCCAAAGTCTCAGGAAAGACTTCTTAAAACTGAGTATTCTAATGTCACAACAAAATAATGATATTACACAACATCTAAACACTAATGTATGATGAGTCGAATTCAATTGCATGTCTGTATTTCAAGTGGGGTAACCATTTGAAAAGCCACATTTGCCAATCAGATACTGTGTATTGATAACGTCCTACTCTATGATCACTTCTTCAGACAACCAGATAACCATTTAAGTGATGATGTTTTATTTTCTCCCACCTCTAAGGATCATTTTGCTGCAGTAATGAACGAAGAAGAGCTTCATGTGGATCCCTGAGTCTGTCTGTCCGTGCCTTTTGATTTAGAGGTTAGATTTAGAAACGGAGAGTAAAAGAAGAAGCAGACATAATCAAATGAGAGAGATAGAGTAAACGAGTACAAGAAGGGAGTGATAGATAGAGATAGAGAGAGAGAGAGAAAAAAATATAGGTTATAGAAGAGAGATATTACGGAAGCGCAGAAAGGCTGACACTGGAGGAGGTGAAATAGGGAGAATTGAGGAGAAAAGGGAAAAAAAGAGAGAGAGAGAGACGGGAAGGCATATCACCAGGAAGATGAAGAGAAAAAGAGTGAGAGAGAGAAAGACAGCTGCCAGTGTTAATCAGTCAATGGCAGCAGCTCTGTGTCTCTGTTTCTGTGAGGCTTAAATAGGGGCCAGACCCTCAGTATACCCCCCTCCGCCCCCCCCCCACACACACACACACACACAGCAGTCCTCATCAATATCGTCACATGAAGATCAAAACATCTCGGGGACATTTACCGTGACCTCTGCTATCTAAGATGATAAGTAATCCAAACTATTGACAACTGTGAGGAGCATGATCGGCTCCTCCAGGAAACTTCCATTGATCGATCTGAAGTATCAATTAAATTCACTTCGGAGGGTATGAGGTAGGTAAACAAAAACTTTACATTATTCTCCATTAAAACATAACAATACTGTCGGTAATCTAATACAAGTTCATTGTGGATCACATTGAATATAAATGAATTCGACCTGCTCAATATATAGTCTGTAAAGATTTAAATGGTTAAATAGAGTATAAGAGGTTTCCTCCTGCCCCCATATCACTGTTTGTTAATTTTCCTATTAGCCAATATTAATGAAATACATTACTGTGCATAATTATTAGATGACATATAATAAACATAAATTGACCTGATGACTGGCTGTTGTATATCATTCAACAGGCCTGTGAATGTTATGCAGCCTCAGCTGAAAAACAAGGTGTTGTAGGAGACATGTTAAATATGTAATTGATTTTTTTCCTTTTTAGCCAGTTTCTGTGGGTTATGGTAAAGAGAATAGTACATTAAGGCTGGATGATACTACAGTGTATGCAGTGATATTGATATTGTATTGATATCCCTGCCAAATACACCACTAAGTATGTTGTTCAAAGTTTTTCTCTTCTTCTCACTCTGCTTTACTGTTTTTTATCAGAGCTGTGGAGAAATGTGTTCCTCCAGTACGATGTTTCTTGTGTTGCTTCTCAATTACACTTACTATTTTGGGTGCATAAGGACGTTCACACTGAGTAGTATGGAAACATGAAGAGCACTATGAGAACCCGGATGGTGCACTCAAACCAATCAAAAAGTTGAGTGTGTAACTATAGACTCTTCTTGCCCTCAATGTCCATCTTGGTTATGTAGCAGAAGGGGAGGGACCACTTTTCAAAAAGGAAATGACAGCCAAGGACGTTGTAACTATAGTGAACATCGCCGCATTATACAAATGTAAATTATACATGTGTTTTTTGCACTAAGCATCACTACACTGTTGTCACATATACGCCATCAGTACTATTGGGTTAATTTTGCAGTCTGTAATGATTTGGTACTGGAATGATAATGTGAATGCTAACTACTCTGTTGAAATTTGAGTAAATAGTGTACTCAATATACTACACACAAGGGTACTAACTTAGTATGTGATTTAAGACACAGTGTTGCTTTATTGGCAGTCTTGCCCTGCAAGACTGCCAATAAATTAATCATTAAGGAGAATAACATCTTGACTTTGACCTTTTTTTGTGGAAAATATAAGACATTTGTATTTAGTCTGATGGCATATGCTGTGAAAACCTGCAAATCCTTAGTCTGACCTAAAACTTAACTAAAGACTTTCCCTAAAGGTTATCCAGAATGATGTTACTTTCCAAAAATGTCTAAAAAAAGCAACCTAGATTGCTCCTACAGTGACGGAAGCGCTCTCTCTCCCTTTTTATACACACACACAGAAACACACACACACACACAACACACACCGGATCTTGCACCATGACGTCACGCAATACGCACTTTACACACTGCACTGAGTCCCTTCCACTCACTTCACCCCTTCAGCACAGTGAAACAACATCTGTAAGCAAGTCGACGCCCAGTTCTGAGTCTGCAGGACCACAAATATGAATCAAAACAGTCACCTTGTACAAAAACCAGACCAGCGGCAAAGACCTACAGTGACCCAGAGACGCTGTTTAGTATCCACACAAGACAGGGATGATAACAAAAAGAACTACTATCCTTAATGGAGCTAACTAATTTCATATTAGTATAGTGTATAGTATATAGTATTTTTATAATACTGACCTCAATGATAAACCACAGTTGTATTTAGTAATATGTATTGTAGTATAAGCACTACAAAAGTCAATACTGGGACCAAGGTAGTAACATGAAATACCACAAGATGTATATGATAGTGAGGAGATTAAACTGACTCAACTGAGTTGTTAAATCTACCAGGAGTATTACATTAAATGAATACATGATGACAACCTTTGCTGATTGTGACTATCCTCCTTTCTTTCTTGTTCACCCCCCCCCCCCCCCCCCTTCACAAACACACACACACACACTTTGCACCAACTAACAAAGGCTGACCAACTCACAACCCACACCTGCCTTACCACAAACACCACAAATAGTAAGCCGTGCTCATTAGTGAGAGCTTTTTGTGAAACCAAGGTTTTAGTCACTTTTCACTGCAGCTGTGATCACACAGACCACATCAGGACTGGACAGAGTACAGCGCATCTGCTCCTTCTGTTGCTAAAGCAAGCGCTGCTGCTGCTGCTACTGCTGTTGCTACTGCTGCTGTTCTTTATCTTTCATATAACACATATGATAATGGTAATCTGAATGTACTGCCTTATAAAAGACAGTAGAAATCCCTCAGGAACAAGTGATGCCACAAAGGACAAAGTAATGTGAGGTCACACAGTGCAGAGACCACAGACCTAACTTCCTGCAGGAATACATTATACTGTAGGGATTTCTCACTTGACAAACTCTTCTAACTGTTTCCATTTAGACACATTTTATCAATTAAAAAAGCCTCAGAAACCTGCATAAACATCTGTCATTTAAAGTTATGGGTGATAAAGAAGCCGGTATGACATGCAACAACATCCAATAGCCCCTGCACACTAGGCCGCT
The DNA here is from genome assembly GCF_027409825.1 of Scomber japonicus. Lineage (NCBI taxonomy): Eukaryota > Metazoa > Chordata > Actinopteri > Scombriformes > Scombridae > Scomber > Scomber japonicus. Next base: position 17,646,042 of record NC_070583.1, read on the forward strand.
ATTCTGGCTTCTGCTTGTCAACTCATTTATCCTTTTTCAATTTAGACAGCCAGCTCTGGCAGGTACCATAACCACTTTTCCAGACATGCACCATGTAGCCTAACACATGTAGGTGAAAAAAGAAGAAAAAAAAGCATAGACATGAAACAGCGCGTCCCCCCCGACGGATCACTGCAGTACCCTGCACCCAAATGCAGGCCAGCGTCCCTGCAAAACCGAAAAAACACCATGCAGCTCGACTCCCTTTGGCTCTCACACAGGGAATGACAACATAAAACGACATCCAACGGAGATAAGGCGCATCCTGTCGACCTCCTTTCGGCCTTACCTTCAGCTTCAGCGTTAGTTTTTTTTCCTGGATTGGTTTTTTTGTCCTCCTCTTGTACCAAGACGTGGATGTGGAGAGTAGTTTATCAATGGAGGAGACTGGCGCTCCGCTTTCTAGTCCAGCAGGGTCTTCCCTCGATTAGTCCTTATTATTGGAGGAAGCGGTTTGTCTGGGTAATTACAGAACCAGCCCGGGGAGCTTGTACCGTGGAAATAATACAACGCCTTGCTGCAGAAAACGGGGCCGCGCTGTGAGCCTGCAGCGGTGACCGCCGGCCGGGAGATGCTGTCGGTGCTGAGGATGCGAGCCGGTGGAGGGTGAAGATGATATCCATAGAGGTCCCCGTTTCCACCTGACACACAACCCCTCCTTCCTCCTCCTCCTCCTCCTCTTCCTCTCCGCTGGTGATGCTGGAGAGAAATGTCAGCATCAGTGCGGCGAGCAGAGAGAGAGAGCGGGAGAGAGAGAGAGTGAGAGAGAGAGAGAGAGTGAGAGAGAAAGAGAAAGAGAGAGATCAATTATATCAAGAAGCCACGAGAGGACGTGTTTGACAGTCAGATGAGAGCTTAAATTTATAAAACTAAAAGGCATATAAAAATATAAAAGCTCAAACTTTTCTGAGCTTGATTAAGATATGAGAATAAAAACAGAGAATAATATATTAACGTCACTGTGTTGCATTCATCTTCCATCTGAATTTATATAAATTAACAAGAGGTGCAAGTAGGCCTAACCATTGTTTTAATTATGCCGATTACTGTCTTGATTAATCGATTGTTTGATTAAAAAAATGTCAGATAAAAGTGAAAACGCCTGTAATATCAGATAATAATGATAATAATAATAATAATACATTATGTTCAATAATACATTTTATTTGTGATACTCTTTACATTTAAAGCAAATCTCAAAGTGCTTCAAAGTTAAAGCATCAATTTAAAAGACGGATTGTTAAAAAACGAACATAAAATAGGCCTATCATAAAAAATTAAGCAGCAAGTTTAATTAAAAGGTGCAAAAGCAATCAAAAACATCCAATTTAGAATCATGTGAAAACCTTTCTCTTTCTCTAGACTGTAAAATCTATTGGTTTGAGAAGCTGGAATCACATGCTGGCATTTTTGCTTAAATAATACTAAGCTAACTAAAACATCAGTGGGCTAATCATAGCTCCATTAGTGTCAAAGGTGAGTAATGCTGAGTTAGTTTAACGAGCTTTACCGTAAATTTAGCTTCACACTGTTTTAACAAACGTACCTTAGATACCTTATGCTGTTATACTGTAACAGAGTGGTGTAACTAATGATGAACTGATTAATAAAAGACTCCGGGACACCTTTTCCCTCCATCTTTTTTTTCCCAAGTTTCTGCTCCAGGAAGAAGAAAGGGGCGGGGCTTCCTAATGTCTGTATCCAATCAAAAACCATCATGATGTGTCGTAAATCTAAATATTTAGAATAATATGGTTTTCTAATATTTAGAAACAGAAACATTTTTCTTTCACCTTTTCGTATAAGCAAGGTAGCTATGATTTCAGTTCAGGTTACACTTGTAGTCACAGGCGTCCTCAATGTTTTTTGGTCCAATTGAATTCCAGATCTCATTGGATATAGCCTACCTTTCAATTATTATTTTGAGGAGTTTTGTTTTAGTCAGTTCTACTCATTCTATAATCAGTGTTGTGGAGTAACCCTAGTAATTTAATTACTAAACAAATGTAATTGTAATCTGTTAGTTACTGAGAAAAATGTGTAATTAAATTACAGTTGTGAAAATGGGGTTACATTTGAAGTCAGACCTTTAAGATTTTTCTCAGGAGGGTTTTTTCCTCATTTTTTAATATTTAACATGTTACTGTTTTTTTTTTTAAATCAATGTTTTGTTTTATGTTTTCTAAATAAATCATGACGTGGGCACACATGATCTTAAATTGTGTCATAGTACGAATTAAGCCCATGCCAGACTTTTGACTTTCTTCATAAAATATCTTTATTTTATATTACAAAATCTACATGAACTAATGAATACATTTTCAAATGAGAGATGAATCTTGCTTTATGAGAAATGAACTTCCTTATAAATCATGTCAGTATCCATGAAAAACACCTGAACTTACATTTTGGTGCTTAATGGGTACACTTACCCTAACAGCTGAAAACATTGGTTAGAACATTAGAAAAGTAATTGTACTGTTACACCCAATGTGAGAGGGACCCAACTGCAGTTAAGATGGCTGACCAGGGCGCCGCCATATATCTAATTCAAGCGGAAGTTTCTTCTTCGTGTAATGTAATGCTTTTTCGGCGTCCATAATACATCCCTGGTCCATGTCGATTAGCGGTTAGCATGTTATTTAAATATTGCACAGTGATGGTGATAATGGTGATAATGCAGTGAGTAATGGGTATGGACAATGAGAGTAATGATGTTGCACAGTATACGGACATTGCACAGTATTAAATGACATTAAATATTAAGTATTGATAAATTAATATTCATGTGAAAGCAGGTATGACATTTGTTGTGACTGTGTGTACATGTTGCAACTGCTGCCTAATCTGAAAGTGCTCAGTTAATGTATTGATTGTTTAAATATTGTATTAATCCCATAGACTGTATAGAAGATTAATCCTCATTTAATTTAATCTGAGAACTCTATTCAATCTTAGTTATTATTAAGTCCTATTGTGAGTGTGTGTTTGTGTGTGTGAGAGAGAGTGACCCCCCCCCCCCCCTGCCACCACCACACAAACATAATATTCACATTTGTATTCATAATGTTGATATTAAAGTTAAATCCATGAAACGTTAACATTATAACTTCTGAGTTTTACAGTAGCCTATAAACTTGTGGAGTCAATTATAACATTACGATGAACATGTAACTGCAACAAAGTTCATAGAATTATGTGTAAACGACGTATGTGGAGTTTTTTAGGCTTTTATTTTTGTTTTCACTTGGAGCGGCGATTAACTTCCACCTGACACTTCCGGCAAGGATTGGATATATGGCGGCGCTCTTGTCGGCCATCTTTACTGCAGCAAGGTACTCTTGAGGGGGGGAGGGGGGCAATGTGACTCTTGCCGTATGTTGAGCTTCACAGCCAGCTAAACTCTCCCTTATATCACATCCTCCAAGGAACAGACAGGTGTTGCAGGATTTAATACAAGAAAGTGTGAAACTGAAATGGACATATAAATATACAGAAAAGCTTTCATTAATAAACAATACAGAATAGCTTGTCATATGTACAAGTTAGCTTATCATGGCTAGGATCATAGACATATATACATAGACGCCGCATTGACTGTGGAGAGGCTGATGTTCAAACATGTCAGCCTTGGTGAAGTCTCCAGGGAGAGGTGAGACTGCACCAAACTTCTGGGTGAGGAGCATTGAGGGGGTTAGGATCAGAGGAGCTTCTGGGTCAGAGGAGACGGGCACCAAAGGTCTGGCATTAATAATAGCTGTAACTTCAGCCATCAATGTTGTCAGAACCTCATGAGTCAGCTTAGAGTGTCCCGCTTGTAAGAACATTGAGTCTAGGATGCATCGTGCAATCTCTATCATACGCTCCCATGTGCCAACCATGTGAGATAAGTGGGGAGGGTTGAATACCCAGGAACATCTCTGGTCGAGTAGGTAGTTGTTCACACTCATCTCACCAGGCTTCGGAGGATCCAGCTTCAGTTCCCCGGATGCACCAATGAAGTTGGTCTCACAGTCGGACCTCTGATCGCAAAGTGCATTGATGAAGCTAGGAGAGCTTGGTCCAAATACATCAAGGCCAACATAAGAAAATGGAGGATCAGTCTGTAAGCGTTCAGCACACAAGTCTGCCATGATTTGCTGCTCCCTTCTGCCTCGTAGCTTCCTGCAAGTCACACATCTATGGATGATGCTGCTGATAGATCTCTTGGCTCCTACTATCCATGCTCTTACAGCTTCCTCAGTGAAGTGTCTTCCTTGATGCTTTACAGCTACATGATGATGACGGATGAGCAGTGTGGCAATGTAATGCTTGCCTGGGATCAAAAGCGGGTTGGCTTCAAGACTTGACAATTTTGACTTTGCAAGGCGTCCTCCTACCTGCAGTAGGCCATTGTTATCAATCATTGGGTGAAGCTTGTGAAGGAACTGTTAGATGGCAGGTCTTGTTTTGCCATGATGCATTTGATTTCTTCTGCATACACTTCATTCTGGATGCATCTGACCACTGTGCATTTTACTTGAGTTAAGGCTTCATCTGTGAGACTTGTCTTGCAGAGGTGCCAGCCTGCACAACTGGTGTCATCTTTAGATTTGATGAAGCTGCGAGAGATGTGACGAAGGTGGCCTACTGATTTGAAGAGGGGGGTCCACCTTGAGAAGCGCTCAAAGCGTGCTGAACCCAAATGACTTGTAGACACTGTGGTGGCAAGACGAATTTCAACATCTGACTCTGGATTCATGAGTTCAAATGGACCTTTCTCAGGAGTCGTGCTCTCAGGCTGCCGCAGAAATGCTGGACTGAACAGCCATGTGGTGTGGGTGAACTTCCCTGCTGCTACAGACCGAGAGCCATGATCAGCGGGGTTGTTGAAACATGTCTCCACTGGTCTGGTAGATAACATTGCTTAATTCTCTTTGTTGTTTATGTATCCTAACACCACTTTACTGTCGGTGTAGAATGTAGGTCTGTCTATTTTCATGTCAAGTTCTTCTGTAAGGAGCTCTGACAACTTCACAGCGACAACAGCGGCGCAGAGCTCCAGTCTCGGAATGGTGAGCTCTGGTATTAGAGCCAGCTTGGCATGATAAAGCTGATTTCACTGTGCCCATCTCCATGACTTTCAGGTAGACTGCTGCAGCTATAGCCTTGACTGAGGCATATGTGATATATGTGGTGTTTGTGCAGTGTGTGTGTATTTATATGTTCTCAATGTTTGGTGGCGTTTGTACAGCGGGTGTGTGTATGTATATTGTTCATGTTTGGTGGTGTTTCTGACAGATTGTGAAAACGAATTTCCCCATGGGACAATAAAGGCTATCTATCCATCTATCCATCCATCTATCTATCTATCTATCTATCTATCTGTCTATCTATCTATCTATCTATCTATCTATCTATCTATCTATCTATCTATCTATCTATCTATCTATCTATCTATCTATCTACCTGTCTATCTGTCTATCTGAGAACATACCAAGCTCAGTAGACTTGGCTTGTGAGATGGAGAAGGAGCCATATGTGCATGGGATAGCCTTAAGATCCTGCAGTGAATCTTACCATCTTCTCCAGCCATTATACATGTCCTGGGGTAGGGGGCTATCCTACTCAAGGCCACTGTTGGAGAAGTATTCCTTTAATAGTTACGGGGGCAAGGAAGCCAGGAAGCACGTCTGTAGAGAGATCCATGTCTTTGATTTCCTTGGCCCTGTCTTCTGGGGGCCAAGGAAATATTCAGTATTTACAAATTATGTAAATACTGAATATGACAGAACTAATCAGGTAAGTAACACATTAGAAACACAATATATTCAATCATTCAATCTTTATTTGTATAGCGCCAAATCACAACAAAGTTATCTCAAGGCACTTTACACATAGAGCAGGTTCTAAACCGAACTCTTCAGGTTTTAACTTTAAAGAGACCCAACATTCCCACATGAGCAAGCACTTAGCGACAGTGGCAAAAAAAACTCTCTTTTAATAGGAAGAAACCTCAGGCAGAACCAGGATCAAAGTGGGCGGCCATCTTTCTCGACTGGTTGGGGTAGAGAGGAGAGAGAGGAAGGATAGGAGAGAGAAGCACATTGGATCAACGGTCAATTCAACAGTCGCTTGAAGCCTGAAATCTATCATTATACTGCATCAACGGTCATACGTGCCAACACAGTTATTCAAAGCGTTGCGAAAACATCACAATAATTAACAATACTTCTAACAATTGTATATAACATGTTCACTTATTTATATTTCCACTCAAAAGTCTGGAAACAAATATAATATAAAGAATGAGCACTACTGCAACATAGGTAAACAAAGGAACTTCCTGTCACATTACTTCCTGTAGCTTAGGTTGAGGCTGCAATACAAACGATAAATGAAAGAACTATGCCCCCTAGAGGCCTGGAATTTCTAGCAAATAAATGAACAGTTCCAATTGGATTACTTTTTGATTACTGTATTAATACAGATTAATGTTTGATTACTGTATTAATACAGTAATCAAAAAGTAATCTAATGTAATAAGTTACATTACTGTGATGAAGTAATTGAAATAGTTACATTACTTATTACATTACTGTGATGAAGTAATTGAAATAGTTACATTACTTATTACTTATTACATTTTAAATAGGATAACTAGTAATCTGTAACATATTACACTTCCAAAGTAACCTTCCCAAACCTGTGCATGGAGGTGAACCACTGCACTGATAGTAATAGGAGTATTTGAGCAGCAGGGCTCCTTTAACTGTGTGTCTGTAGGAGGAGTCTCAGCTACGGAAGCGCCTCTCCTTACAGGTCAAATGTGATTTCTAACTGACAAGAGTCCACAACGAAGGACAAGCTGCACTTACACCATCAAGCTGTTGCTGAGTTGCAAGTATCGCTTATTAAAAATAATGTCGGACTCAATTAAAAATGTGGCGATATTTGGAGCTACGGGAATGACCGGACTGGCGACCCTACCACTAGCAGTGGCTGCAGGTGAGTAATGAGTGAGAGAGAGAGTAATACAGCTGTTCGGATGACAGCTTGGTTATCAAACTGTACTGAGTTGGTGGGTCCTAGAAGGTCACTGTTAGAGTAGCATAACGTTATTTTATTCAGATGGATTTTAAAGCACAGAGAGAAGTATGTGTGTGTTATTGTCATGGTTTCACCCTTCACTCTGTTATCATCTCATACAGACTGTGTGACAGTTATTTAGATTTAGAGTTGGGGCAATACATTGATAAGGGTATCAGTGTAGATATCAGACATACAAACTACTGCTTTTGCTTTACCTTTATGTCTTATACATTTCTGAATTTAGTCATAACATCCATATTTTTTTTCTCAAACTGTGCTTGTGTGTTAATTGCCCTTAATTGACACTTCAAAAATTGCAACAAATTTGAAAAATCCAAATTGACTTAATTTCCAAATCACCAAATTACCAAAGCTTTTTCCTGTTCTCATATAAATTTAAATTTAAAAATAGGCTGTCAGATCTTCTAATTACTGAGTGTAATATTCTATATTGAAATAAACTCGGCTTGCACTGCAGGGCTCCAAAGTTCACTTATAATGTATTTCACCAAAGTGACATTTCAATCACTACTGCTGTTCATTAGACTCAAGTCATTATCAATTTTTTGTAGTGATAGTTAACATTTGAATTAGACACTTAGATTTAGGGTCTGATCTTAAACCTTAAACATTTAAGTTTTGACATCCATAAAGATTTTCAAAACCATAAACTTAGACTGGCACACTCTTATTATCATGTGATTAATTTGATTGTACAGCACTTTAATTTCCTTGTACCCGGCTCATCGTGTGCATAAACTGTTGAGTCATGTTAAGTTACATGTCAGCATTGTGCTGAGTCACAGCAGGCTCTGACATAGAGAGCTGATAGTAGAAAACTGTTCACTATCTCAGCCGTACAGGAGGGGTGGGATCACAAAGTGTAAAGGAGGGGTGGGATCACAAATTGCAAAGGAGGGGTGGGGTCACAACATGTCACAAAATTTGCAAAGTAATTATAGGAGCTTCTGGAAAAGACCATTTCATCTAGTTCCAGTTTGACAGGAATATAGAATTATGTGATCCTGTTGAATTTTAATGTAAATCTCGACACTCTCTGCCTGGAGGGCATTTTGGGAAATTAAGGCTGGATCTGAATAGTGTAAAAATGTCTGCACACTTTCTCTTTTGCATGACCTTGATAGACAATGTCAGATTGTAGACTGAAGGAGAAATCCTGCAAAGTTCGGAAATATTTCTGAAAATAGTGCTTTGCTGCACAATAGTTATAGATGTAAATCTTTAGGTAAGGTAAGGTAAGGTTATTGATCCATCTAGGGAGAAATTCAAAATTGACACAACAGTAGCTACATAATGGTGAAAATGATAAAAATTAATAAAATACTATATACAATAAACATCTATAACGATATCAATGTGCAATATACATACATTATTATATACATGTGTGCAATGTTCCTGGGATTTACATAGTAAGGACAGCCTCAGCCTTTGTAATGAGAGTGGGAGGTACTGTAGGGCAAATATTTAATATCTGGGAATATGATGATGATGATGATGACAATGATGATGATGTACATGTTGTGGATCTGTTTCCACCTCCAGGGTACAATGTCACTGTGCTGGTGCGGGACCCTACCAAGCTGCCCGCAGACCACAAGGCATCCAGGGTGGTAGTGGGAGACGTGCTGAACAAAGATGACGTGAAGAAGACCATGGAGGGCCAGGACGCCGTTATCATTATCTTGGGCACAAGGAACGACCTCAGTAAGGCTCCACAGTTTGAAGAAAGACTGAGATTTTAATCTCAGAGACATGCAGTATTGCATTTTATTAATTATATTTACTGTTTAGTTTCAAATTTGCATTGCTTTACTTGTCACCCTGCTTTTGCACCCTACAATTCTTGCATCTTCACACATGTATTAGACTTTTTTCATATTTAAATCTTCTTCCCTAAAAGTGCAAAGGGTTTCTCTTTGCTGTGTTTGGTTTTTCACTCTTGTCACATGTTTACACTGACCGGTCACAGTTTTTCTTTGAATTGATTGGTAAAGTTCACATTTCCTTACAAAACTGATGTTGTTCAGCTTTAATACATGCACACAGTTTTTAATGGTGTAATGTGGTTAAACATTCACTAGAGGTTACCATAAGACTTTTACAACACATAATGGAGTAAATGTGTAATTTCACATTTTCACATTTTTGCCTGTGGAAACACTATTCAAACTATACCTAAGTACAGTATTTAGTGAGTTTCCTCAGTAAATGAGTGAGTGAGTGAATAAGACAGAGAAAGATAACTTGAAGTAAGAAAGATTTTGTGATCAGCTCTGATCTGCGTTCTCAGGTCCAACTACCATGATGTCTGAAGGTACCAAAAACATTGTGGATGTCATGAAGGCTCGTGGGATCCGCAAAGTTATTGGCTGCATGTCAGGTATGAATCACCATAATAAAAATAATAACAATATATGGAAAGTGGTCAAAGTTTGTGTCACGTGGCTGATCTGGGTTAAATTACTTGAAATAGTATTTTTCTGGGTTTAAGCCACTGTTGGCTTCAGATTAGCAGTGCACATAGATAGATTAGAGAGGTATTAGAACCTCACATATAATATATACTGTATTTTATATAATTATCTGTCACTTATTTGATTTACCTCTAAGTCACAGTACTTATAATAGGAGATTAAAATGAGAAGAAAATAGACTCTGGAAATAAACCTCATTTAAACATTCATTTACACTCCATTCTTCTCATTTCTTAACTTAATATCATCACTTTGTCCTCTTCTTCCCTCTCTTTCCTTTCTCCCACTACCCCAATTTGATGGGGTTTTTTTTCAAGTTATACTGCATGTATATAACATTTTTTTCCTTCTTTATCCTTCTCCCTCTCAGCCTTCCTGCTGTGGGACCGCTCTAAAGTGCCACCCCGTCTGGTTCCTGTGACTGAGGACCACGACAGGATGTACACAGTGCTGAAGACGTCTGGGCTGGACTACGTGGCCGTCATGCCTCCTCACATCGGTGGTGAGTATGAAGTAGAAACTGAGAGCTTCACTCCAAACAGGACATAAAAAGAAATCCCCCCAAGTTATTGCTGGAATTAAGCTATGAATAATGAATAATAGACTCCAGATTGCACCATTTCATGATCTACATTAAAACTGTGTTGAGTTTTCCACAGCTCCACAGCAATGCTCAAAAATATTATTAAGAAGGCAAGGATAGGTTACCCATTAGCCAAGAGTGTATAACACTATTTTTATGTTATAACATGACTGTCATTTATGGAGAATAAAATCATATCCACAGTAGTTGAGACACTTTATATTCACTTCCTTTGCCAAAAATGAAAGGGGAACCAAAATATTCAGTTTTAAAAAATGTTATTATTTTTAAACAAACAAAACAAGGAAGAAAACAAAGTAGGAATAAACACACACAAAAAACGCCCACTGCCTTTTATATATAATGATGTTACAAGAAACACAAGCGGGCCCTTAAAATAGTTACAGATTACTAGTTACCCTATTTAAAATGTAATAAGTAATGTAACTATTTCAATCAATTGATCAAAGTAATGTAATTTATTACATTTGATTACTTTTTAATACATTTTCTAATGTTCTAACCAATGTTTTCAGCTGTTAGGGTAAGTGTAAGGGAGATTATTTCTTATAAAGCAAGATTTATCTCATTTGAAAATGTATTCATTAGTTCATGTAGATTGTAGAATATAAAATAAAGATATTTGATGAAAAAAGTCAAAAGTCTGGCATGGGCTTAATTGGTACTGTGACACCATTTAAGCCAAATAAGCCAACGTCATGATTTAGTAGCAAAATATTTTTAAAAAATGATTTCAAAGAATTAAAAACAGCAATATATGTATTCAGTAACATATTAAATATTAAAAAATGAGGGAAAAAAACCCTCCCTAATATATTTTTTAACTTTATTTTGTTATTAAATTACGTAACTCTGTTACATGTAACTAGTTACTCCCCAACACTGTATATAGTGCACAGTTTCTTAAACACACATGGTGGCCAATACCATTCAAGAATGTCTACAGATACACAGGTTCACGATGCAAAAAGGGGCAAATACCAATTCATTATTCTTATATTCTGAGTTGTTAGATGAAGTCTGTCTTTTTGCTAACATTGTTTCATAGGATGTGATCTTTATTAAGGATTATAGCTACTCCTTAAAAGAAGGTCTTTCAGAGATCCAAAATACTCTGTTTTGGTGATATTTCATGACAGTTTATTTGCTGTATCTTTATACACAATGTCTAAACTAGATCCAACATTGTTCTGAATGTTGTTTTCTTTGACTAGTTATTTTTTATTTTATTAGAATTTTCTGCTTGTCTGCTTCTCTCCAGGCGATCTCCCCCTGACAGAGAAGTACCAGACGGCAGAGAATATGCTGAGAGGAAGAGCCATTTCTAAACACGACCTGGGACATTTCTTTGTCAAGTGTCTGTCCACCACAGAGTGGGACGGCAAGACAGCGGGACTGTGGGGAGAGTACAAATAATCCTAAATGACAGGATAGTGTTTTCTTAGTTTTTCCTGTTTTGATAAACCACTAATATTTTCCTTTTAATATTTTATTTGATGTTGTTATATTTTTATACTAATTTCAGTTTAACACATAGGAGATATTTTAAGAACCGATCCTGTACTTGTTTACATTGCTTTACATCAAATCTTTCTTTTAACATCAACAATCTTTTGGTATTGAAGCTTTTAAATGGAATGTTTGTCGTGTGATTCTTTCTGATGCTCTTTGTACCAGTTGAAAATAAAAAGACTTTGTTGTACAAAAAGGTGTGGGGAAAGAGTAAAGTCTCATGTGAAAGAGCATAACTGCAGGCTATTTGAGTGATAAAACAATTAATGATAATAATAATACAATTATATAATACAATATAGTTAAGAGATAAGATAAGATGTTATTGTTGGGAGAAATTCAAATTGACACAGCAGTATAGTGGAAAAAAGTAGCAGTGTAAGGATGAAAGTGATAAAATAAATAAAATAAAATACTATAGTAAACTGGATCTTTGTATAAATAAATCTGCAATATATAAATGTGCAATATGCAGAAGTTCCTGAGATTATATACATGTGTGCAGTGTTCCTGGGATTTACATAGTAAGGACAGCATCAGTCTTTTTTAGTGGGAGTTGGAGGTACTGGGAGCTGTGGGTGGTGTACAGTCTGATGACTGATAGAGGTAATAGTAAATCAAGGGTGAACGGGTAGAGTGGTTAGAGGACATGTCATGTACGCAGCCGACCCGGTTCGAATCCCGATCCGGAGGTCCTTTGCTGCACGTCCCACCCCCCTCTCTCTCCCACGTTTCCTGTCGGTCTACTGATAAATAAAAGCGTCTATGCCAACAAAATGTTTTAAAGAAAGGACACACAAGATCACAATGCGACTATAAAACAACACAATTGGATGTTGCTTAAAGTTTATTTGAGCGAGTACACTGGGACAGAGTGGATTGAGTCACAGCTAATTCAAAATAAAAATTGGGAGTTATTTCCGTTTAAATATGAGAGTTTCTTTTAAGCGTTTGTCATGAAAATTTGGGGTATCACTTGTGTAGTTGCTCTGCTTTCCTGTAACAGTTCCCCTCATGTGACTATCCCTGCAAAGGACAACCACTCAGTCAGATGAATGGCATGTGTAGCTGTTTTCTAGTTGTGCAACTCCCTCTCACAGAAATATGTGTCAAGCTCACTAAGGAGAGCCACCACTACACCGGAAATGCTAAACTTTTGTCAAGTCTTGCCGCAACTTTTATCAAATGATTTCCACTTTTACACATTCAGCACATCAGTTGTTCATGTAGGCTATCTTAAAAAAACAACATCTGACGTTTTGACTTTGAGTAAGTAGACAAGCTCAAGGGTGCTCAAAAGAAGCTGAATCATCACCTACAAATTATCTATTAATTGGACGCTTGTTATGGGAACTGCCTGGTATAATGGATCAATAAAAATATTTCACAAGGTAGTGGTTAATGAAACAAATACATCAATTCAAATATATCCTTTTGTATGAAAATATAAAAATAAATATTTTTTTTATTATACAATAGGATATATGATATATGAGTTTGTAATCAAGCTGCAATGATTAATTGATTAATCAATTAGTTGCTAAATATTAAATCCTCTGATTACAGCTTCTTCAAGTTGAATATGTGGTTAACTGTTGATCAGGCCATTTGATGATATCATCTTGAACATTTTCTGTCGTTATCTGAAATTGTATGGACTAAAAAACTAATTGAGGTTCATTTAAACGTTCAACAGGGCCAATGTGGGTTTTATTTTGAAAGAAACAGGAGGAAGTGGTTTTGTGGTGGGGTAACTTCATGTTTTTCCTCAGCCGTCCAATAAACAGGTCGAGGAGGAGCTAAAGCTGTTTTTCAAAGTTGACTCGCTGGTTGTATGTCTGTGGTTGGAAAGGCTTGTACTAGCTACTTCATGTGGTGAAAGGTTGAATCGTGGAATTTAAATTGAAACTGTGAACTTTGACTTTTTTGGTGGTTTTACGATAGTGAAGGTTGTGTCTGCTGCTCTCCTCTCAGGTAAGCTAAATGTCAGTAGCTACCAGCTTTATTTAACACTCATTTATACAACTGCACGTCTGTTGGACTTAATTAGCATTCCGGTGGACGTTTTTTCTCTCATGTGCGCTTTATAGGCTATTCGTGGTATTGTAATTGTAAATGAAATGTTAATTTTAATATGAAACTGGGAGATTTATTGAAGGGTTGAACATTGGCTCCAGTTATTGTTTCTTAAAGTATCTTAACCTTAAACATGCGATTAAAACACGCTGACTGACAGCTTTTTGTAGACTTGTACACTCACATTAAACACCAGCTACTGTCTTAACCTTACTTTTTTTTTATTCAAAACCCAAATATGCGGATGGGAGTCCCTTCTCTTCTTCTCTCGGTGATGTAATCATTTAGGAATTAGTGCTATGCCAATTATATAATTACAAACTTGAAAATCCGGTCTGAGTGACAATTAAATAGGGCAGGAGCACTTTTACAGGTCTACATACCATTATAAAAATAGATATTAGTATTATGTAAGAAATAGATTGTTTAGCGTGTTTTTAATGCGACGGTACAGTCTATGGTAACCCCAGATTCACGCAACCATCGCGAGATTTGCAATGAAGTCGTAGCTAATTTAAATATACCACATTTTAAACTGATAATCTAAACCAAAACCACGATCTGTTTTTAATCATAACCGAGTGGTTTTTGTGCATTCACTTAACTAAACCAAATCGCTTTAACATCATAAACCAGCGAAACAAGAATATTTTGAATCAGTGAGAGCTTTTGCAAATCTAGGGTTACCTTTTTTCCTTATTTTTATCGACAAAAAGGGGAAGACACGTTTATGTATACAACTTACAAAACCGTACACCCTGGGTACATAACAAATATAAATAAGAGTAAATGTATAAAAGGAAATGTACATATTACAACTTCAAATTACCGCTAGGGGGATCTATAGATTAGCTATAGCCTAGTGTTACAGTTTTAATTGATTTTGTTTTTTAGGGAGAATTGAATTGAATGAAGTAGGCTATTGTTTGATTTCACTGTTAATTTCAGTAAAGCGTCGTTTTTTACCTGTAAATTTACATTGTTTTGACCATTACAATTATAACAACAATAATAACAACAATGATAAGATTTATCAAATGGGAGTTTTTCTGTTATTTTCCATTACATTCTTCCAAAGTAACATAAAACTTTCATCAATATTTACAATAATAAAATCACAAAAGTTTTGCCAGAATATCTTCACAAATGCCAAAACTAAACGTACAATCATTTCTGGACATTCATAACAAAAACTACAACTCACCTAAACGTCTCTTTTTAAAATATATTTTTTAAAGAATTTTTAAAGAATTTTTAGCTGGATAGACTTTATGAATAAGTTTAAAAGAACATTTCCTTACTTTTATTGGTGATTTAAGTAGCAAGTGTAGGGTTACCATGTCGACAGGACCGTGTCATGTGACGTATGAGTATAAGTAACCTCCCAGCCCCCACCTTTGGGCGTACAACTCAAAATCACAGGCGGGAGAAGACTGCAGTGGGGTCGGCCTCTCCAAACTTTAGCTGTAAGGTTAACCTTATTTTAAGTCGAAATAGTTCATAAGTCGAGTATAAAGTTTTGTTATCCGAAGGAGGAAAGAACGAGAAAAGTTAAGCAACGAGCAGCAAGATCGACGTAACTCAGGAGACCGAGGAGAGAGAGAGGAAGTGAAGCGACGGGTCTGTTTTTCTTTACTTTCAATCTGTGCTCTTTAAAAAAAAAAAGGAAAAAAGAGGGTAATTTAATGTTTTTTGTTAACATTGCTCGTTAGTAAAAAGTCATTACATCAGTTTATGGCCACTTCATCTACATATTTACTCAGTTTGCTTATGTTAAGACGGTTTCTTTTTTTTCCCTCCACGACGAAACTAAAATGTGCAACCCCCAACCCACACTGTGAACTGACTGCATGACTGGTTGGGAAGGTTACTTTGGAAATGATATAGGTTACAGATTACTAGTTAACCTGTTTAAAATGTTATAACTAATGTAACTACTTCAATTACTTCATCAAAGTAATGTAACGTATTACTTTTTGATTACTTTTCTATTTTTCTAACCAATGTTTTCAGCTGTTAGGGTAAGTGTACACATTAAAACCTCCAAAATCTAAGTCTAGGTGTTTTTCATGGATACTGACATGATTTGTAAAGGAGATTATTTCTAATAGAGCAAGATTTAGTTCTCATATAAAGATATATGATGAAAAAAGACATAAATCTGATATAGGCTTTACTGGTACTGTGACACAATTTAAGAGCATGTGTGCTCCAAATAAGCCCATGTTAGGGTGGGGGGAAAAATCGAAAAAGAGATATTTTCCATTGCAATATTGTATCAATACACAGGCACTAAGTATCGATCTTTTATTATGGAAATTGCAAATGAAAATTGAAGGGTTTTTTCCTTTTGGGACATAATTTGCAGTTGAAAAAAGGTAATGAATTGTGATATGTTACAGCATATCTATTTAAAACCTCAATAATATTGTATCATGATGATATATCATAGAGCCTCTGGTGATTCCCACCCTTAGCCCACGTCATGATTTATTTACAAAATGTAAAAAAACAATGTCAAAGTATTAAAAACAACAATATATGTATTCTGTAACATGTTAAATATTAAAAAAAATGAGGAAAAAACCCTCCTGAGCAAAATCTGTCTATGTCTGACTTCAGATGTGACTAGTGACATGTAACAGCATAATTTAATAGCAAAATAAATGCAACAGTAATCCGTTACATTACAGCATTACAAAACTAGAAAAGTCATTAAATGCAATAAGTTACATTACTTTGATTAAGTAATTGAAATAGTTACGTTAGTTATTACATTTTAATTAGGGTAACTAGTGATCTGTAACCTTTGACATTTCCAAAGTAACCTTTCCAACCCTACATGTTGTCCTCAGGTCAATTTTGATCCAGGAGGTAAACAGGTATTAACTCAAAAATTAGGTATAGTTTCTTTAAATGAGGCCTATTGACCATATTACCAAAAAAAGTTTAACACAGAATTGGGTGATTGTTTATAAAGCATGAGGTATAAATTATCAAGCCAAACCGGGTCAATTTTGACCCAAGAGGACAAAAGTTGCAGGAAGACAACAGGAGGTTTAATAGGAAGGAACTTAATTGGCTATACTAACTAAGTGTAGTTCAGAAAAATGCCTGAAAAAATGCACAGTAGTTTTCTTTTTTTATGGTAACTTTGCAATTAAACTTACAGAAGAATAACATGCCCTAATGAGGGGTCTCATTTCCCTTTATGTTTATGCATTAGTGCAAATAATTTACTGTTGATAAAACCCCTTGTTTCTGCATCGGTTTTATCCAATAAGCTTTTTATCATCATTTCACTCATCTCAAGTTTTTCTATTTCTAAAATATCTCCATCCTTTACTAACGGCAGAACTGGGGAAACGGATCACAAAATGTCTACAATTGTTATTTTTAACCACATTACAAGTTGACTAAACGGTTCCTGTCTTTCTTCCTTCCTTCGCAGTTTAAAGATGATCATGAAGGGACAGAAACGTAAACTCCCACCAGAGGACGTGGAGGTGTCAGACAGGAGCTGCCTCGCCTGGGAGAGCCAGCGCCAGTTTGTGTTCTCAGTTTCGCTGAGTAAGTATCAGCGTGGCCAGGAGCTACCTGAGCCCAGCCTGCGGCGCTCCGTTCTCATAGCCAACACACTGCGGCAGATGAGCCTGGAAGCTTGTAGGTCACCCTTGGTTGAGAGGGAGCTGTCTCTGCCACCCTGTAGTTCTTCATCTGTGCTGCAGACGAAGGAGCAGGAGAGTATTTTCCAAGCAAAACATCACTCGGCATTCATGGTTGCTAATAGCCTATCAGCTCCTCCCAACTGTCAGCTGGTTTCACCAGATTGGGCTGCAGGTATGTCTCCAGCAAGTTGCTATTCAAGTGCATCGATGTGTGTGCAGGAAGATGATGAGGACTGGGGATCAATGTCCACCGATCCTGATTTCTCTCTTTCAGCTGCCGTTTCCTCCATCCTCACTGCACTGGACTCTACCATCGACCAGCAGGCAGCTCCGCGGACACCTCTCAGGTCCTTGGAGAACCTGTCGGAGTTCTCCGAGGGAGGTGTTACAGGGATGAAACAGGGGGTCAGAGGTTATGGGGTTGGCTGGGAGCAGCAGCAGGAGGACTGCAGGGTGCGGGAGAGCAGCATGGAGGTTATGAGGTCTAGCTACCTAAGTGATCTCACCGTGGAGGATCTGTTCCAGGATATAGACACATCTCTGCTGGAGAGGGACATGGGAATACTCGGGCTGAGAGGCAGTGGAGGTGGATACCCGGCTGGGGATGATCTCCTACGATACCTGCCGCCTTTCTCTCCCCCGTCATCCTCCTCGCACCCCTTCTCTCTCTCTCTCAACCAGAATCTAAAGTGCCTGCCTTCATTCGCCTCATTCAGCCCATCGTCTTTCTCATCCAGCTCACCTTCTCTCTCTTCACCGCCATCCTCTCCCTTCTCCAGTCAGAATCATATGAGAGAAGGAATTGATCTGGAGCACCTGATGGAGATCCTGGTGGAGTCCTGATAGACTCATCATACTGTAATAAACCCACTTCTACAGGAAGCAACTTGAACAAAAACTGAAATGCAGATTCTAATGGCAAATTGCCTTATTTTACCTTTTTTTTATACTACTTTTATAGTTTATTATGGGCTTTAGAAAGTAGTAAGAATGCTCTAGAAATGTTTAAAAAAAAGGGTGATGTCTAAGACAGAAAGTGCTTTTATGAGGGGATGCTGAGATGCTTTTGGCAATTTTTTGTGCAACATAAAGGTTTTTATTTCATGGCAATAATGAAGGTCATGTCACACTGAGAACTATGTGGGTGGCAAGTCTGTGTTTTAACTGCTAAGCAGTGAGTCAGTGCATGATGATGAAGTGTTAAATATTTTACAACGGTTTCCTTCAACAATGTTGCCTTAAAATTTGTCCGATGCATCGCAGCTTCAAGAAACACTGAGTGTGCAGGAGCTCGGAGCCAGTTAGGCCCCGACAGTTCAGTGGAGCAAAGCTCAGTGATGCTGATGTTCTGAACGTTAATGTTAATGTGAGATCTGAGAGAATGTGATTTGGCTGGTGTTGAAAGGAGAATGGTTGAAACACTAAAACAGTAGGTCAAATCTTCTGTGAAGAAATCCTTTAACCTCATATTTATCAATGAGTTATAACAAGGACATGATGTCAGATGGTTTGAGATCCGGTCAGGATTTCAAAGAATAAGAAAATATGTTTTTAATGATCAAACATGCATATTTTTTATGGTATCAGGTCGGTTGGCCTGATGAAGAAATCCTTAAGGACCAGTATTGAGTTCAGTGATGAGTTAAATGAAATATCACTTGTGTTTAAGTCTTGAAAGTTGTATTTATCTGGATGACTCTTATTTGTAACCTTGAGTTTTCCATTGTGTGATTCCCATTTTATTAACATATCCTGTATTGGTAGTAAAGACAGTTACTGCTTGAATATTGCTCAGTGTAAAAAAAAAAAGCACAACTCTTACTGCCTCTCAAACAGCTGAGTGCCAAACCATGTCCCATCTGAAGACTGAAACTGGAACTTGAATTTCTTTTCTTCTCTCAAATGTTTCCTGTCAGAGAACGAGTCTGAGTGCAGCTGTAGCTCAGGAAGTTCAACGTGACATGTGGGTGTTTTCTGTTAAGGCTACAGGCACAGTCACGCTCAGAAGGAGCTTTTAATGTCTTTTTTAGAAGTTGCTTTTATTCAAAAAGCCTTTGCAGTACTTTCATTATATCCTCAGTTTGAATGTGACAGCTCAGAGCCACTGTAAGTGTCACATTATGAATTCACAATCACCTCGGCTGTTTTAGATGAGTTCTGGATCATCATCGTGCTGCAGCCACATTGGCTGATGGTCCGGATGGTGCTCACTTCCACCTTATCAACAGTTGTTCACTTGTCAGTATGTCATTTCCTCTTTGTTTTTCGTGGGGTCCATAAGTTTTGTCTGAATCATTGCACTTTTGTTAATAATATGCATTGTTAAGTGTCAGTCATGTGAGCATGTGGTTTGTGTTTTACTCTGTATTTATTGTTATTATTTTATAATGGTAAAATTACAGGTATGATATAGCCAGATTGTCCCTTTTTGAACCCCTTAACTGCAGTTGTTCTAAATGTACTGTTAATGTCCTGTTTTTATTGTTTTTATTTTATTGTTGTTTTAAAAAGAAAAAACACATAGGAAAAGGTGTTTTTATCTGTAACCTAAGCAGCCCTTTATGTTGACCCAGCATTTAAACCAACACTGCTGAAATGTGACAGAAGACAAGCTGAGAAATAGTTTGAGGAAGCACGTGATGCCTGTCTATCGGGTGTTTGTACATTTATATCCTGTTCATGGATCAAAGTTGTTTTCTCTGCCAATGTCCTTTCTGAATAGCTGGACTGTAGTCTCAAACTATTTATAAATGGCATATTTTGTTAACAAGACGAGTAATTTAATGTTATATTTGACAATTTACTAATGGTATATTAGTATACTGCCATGGCAGTTATTTTATTTACTTTTATTTTATTTTTTATATTTTGCAATTGAGGGCAGAATGCCCAGATACTGTATTTAGACTTTTTAAAGAGGGCTGTTCAGCTATACTGATGTTTTTAATAAAAAATTAAAACCAAATGTGCTGTTTTTTTTGGTTGTTTTCTTGCCTCAGTTGAGATTTGCTGCCCAAGATGAGATGGAAAGATTAAAGTAAATTAAGTTACTTCAAACTCCAGCTATGCTAGACTACATACACATTTCCTCTTTAAAAGGAAACTATAATAAAGAGTCACTGAAAATATGTAGTTTAATGGGATGTTTTAAATTTAATTAACTTATTTGAGACACAAAATGTAACTAGGAACTCAACAGTGAAAAAAACAAGGTTTTAACCATAGACTGTATATAAGAAAGTTTTAACTTGTCCCAAGCACATTAATAATGAAAGGAAGATAATTTAACTGACCGGTTCAGTTTTTCAAGTCTGTCAGGTGTCCATATGAACAATGAAATTAGTTTCCCTCGCTGTAATCATTCCTCCTGTTCATACTGACTTAAAAGATCTTCAAATGTGTGTTCAATGGAAATGATGGACAAAGTCCACAGTGTGTCCACACAGTCATTTAAAAGTAGATGTGAAGCTTATGAGGCTTTATCAGTCTGAGTTAGTCATATCAAGTGGATATCTGACACATTTACAATCTTTTTAGCATCAAATTCCCTCTTTGTGTTTCTCTGTTGAGCTGTGGTGGAAGTAAAGTAAAAAGACTGGCACTAAAAAGAATACCGTTGAAAGATATCTACTTAATTTGACTCATCTGGACAGAGCTGAAGCTTCATATTAGCTTCAGATCAACTTTTAAATACTTTTTTTGCACAGGAGGACTGTGGATTTTGTCCTCCATTGCTTCCATTGTAAGAGCATTATGAAGGGATCTTCTAATGGTCAGTATGAACAGGAGGAATGATTACAGTAAGAATAAAAGGTTTCAATGTTCTTTTTGTTTTAAGACAGCTTTGAATAATTGTGAACTTGTCCTTTTAAGGGCTTCAATCTGTTAGTACATCAACCTGATTCTTAATAGAAAAGGATTAGACAAATTCTTTGCTGTATGCAACATATGTATCCTTGTATGAAGCTTTACCTACTTGTCACATCACACAATGTAAGTGAAAAACTAGTCTCACATTTTCAGTATCAATAGGTTTTTAAAAGTGCTGGTGCTTAATTTCTAGGCTGAAATTAATCTCAAAGCACACTTAATTTCTTTAGGAAATTGCTCACATTTTTGACTCCGCTCCCAGGTCACAGACATTTGAGGAAAACAATTGACCATTACTTTAAAGGACATTGCATATTGACAGATTCAATTTCCCTCTTGTACAAATTTAGTGTTTCAAAGAACTAGAAAACTATATCAGACAAAGATGATAAAACAAAAACACACTACAGAGTTTTTATTTTATTTTATAATTGTTCAATGGAAATACATGTTTAACTGATATTACGACACACACACATACACACATACATACATACAACAAAGAAATGATTTTACAGTATCAGGATATATTTGTATTTATTTTATAATATATTCATTCAACTACAACTCTGATGGTAAAAGAACTGATGTGAACATTAAAGTGCATCTCAGGTTTGTGATCTCTTAATGGACAGAAACACAGACAAGAAAACAGGTCATCTATGACAAGTTTGGTTTTCCAATTAAATAAATCATGCACTCAATCACCACAATGAAACACTTTTTATTTACTATCTTTTTAATCCTTTTTTCTTTTTCTAAATCCCTCTACTCCAACCCTTTAATCCTGTTTATGGAAGTGTTGTAACATGTTGCATTATATACACATAAACACCAGGGGGCAGCACCATAAAGAAGGACAGCCATTGTTCTGAGGAGTCTTTTCAAGGCTGACCCAGAGACAGGAAAGCTACTGCCTTCATACACGGAGTCTGATTAAATAATAAAAAAAAATTCAAGTTAACATCTTCCACAGTTTCAAATCCTCACCTTTATATAAGAAAGTGGAGTTTTAAAAGCAATGCAATTGTGATTATCCCAAATTTGTGAAGTTTCATTAAAGCAATGCAAAAATGAAAACAAAGGGCTATCCAAAGTTATAAATATAACTAAATGGTTTGATGGTGTTTTGGCCATGCTGTGCATGTGTGAAATATAAAAAAACACCATAAATTTAAAACACAACTGTAGCCAAAGTGTGAAAGTTATTTGTGAAATGGCAAGTGCATCCACAGATTGTGTTTGGCATGTTTTTAATATTATTATTATTATTCTTGGACCTGAACTAAACACCCCCAAACCTATGACACAAAAACACACAAAAAGCAGCGTGACAAAAATACATGAAAAAAAAAGACATAAGTGATCTGAAACAAACAACCATGTATTAAAAGGTTTTGGTCCTAGCCCTTTCATGTGACATCCAAAGGCTGTGAAGACATCGACCAGAGTTTAAGGAGAAAAGGAGTAGCTGTTTTTTTGGCCCAGGCAGGTTGCGGTTTTGTTTTCCTTTTATGTGTGGTGTAGTAACCACACAATAGTTTGGCAGTCCTCTCTCAAAGGCTGAATCTCAAAACTCTCATGTCAATTAGTCAGGATGTTTTGTATGAGGAAACTAGCAAAGAAAAATTAAGACAAGAATTCAGATTCAGCCCACCGGTTGTGTATTTCATCACTGGTTCAAGACCAAGAGAGGGCCAGAGGTAGAGCGTCATCTCTCTCTCTCTCTCTTTCTTTCTGCCTCCTCCACACCTCAGCCTTTATTGATGGAGTTATACGAGGGCTGCGATCCCGGCTCCAGAGGTTTGCTGGCAGCTTTTTCCGTCAGGTAAGGGCGCGTCTGTTCTTCCTGTTGGTTCTCCACAATGGGCTCCCTGTCCTCGTCCAGGTCAGACTCCTCGCAGCGCGGCAGCTGCAGGAATGTGGTCAGGCCGTGCAGGTCGGCCATCTTGTGGAAAGAGCGCAGCAGGAGGTACATCATCATCAGACCCATGAACAGGTAGGCTGGAAGGAGAGAGAGCAGGGAGGTAGAGGTCATTTATTTAACAGAGTGATGTATAAATCTATCTTTTACAAAAGAAAAAAAGATTACGTGAAGAGAAATATAAAATACTATATTAATTAGAGGGCTTGGAAATAATAAAAAAGGTCACAGAGGCACATCCAGAATTCATAAAACCAGCTTTTAGAAGATTTAGAAGATGCAGGGCCCAGGGCTTTAACAACGCCTGTGTGCCTGGAAATGCTTTTTTCCCCCCTTCTGTCTTTTGTACATTTCGAGAAGAATACAATCCAAAAATAGCAATGGTGTCTCTCCATCTTTCCAACAATTGTTTTCTGGTGTTTCATGAAAATAAACAAGTCTACAAAACTTCTCACACTGGCATAAATACTGGATTACGGACAGAAAAAGTCATTTTAGTCAAACCCTTTTTCCCTCGAGTCAAAGGTGAAAAAAAATAAACGAGTTCACCATTTGTTATTTCTGCTCTAATTCTTTTGTTTGCCTTAAAAGATAAACCATGTGGGGTTTTCTTCTGTCACATGTATGGCCCTAAAGTGCAGACAGAGTTCAGGTCCTGGTCCTGGACAATAGTCTCTCCATACACAAGTAGGCCAACTCTTCCAGTAAACAGTGTGGGATTACAGAGGCCTCGGCTCCATAACTGTACAGCTACTGTAGTTTACAGTAACCTCAGTGGTGCAGACAGATCAGCATGATTTGGTTCCATGTGGGTCTATGAGGTTTTACTATGTACCAGTTTCAGGAAGTAAAACTGTTTTTTTAGGCCATTTAATGCAACCTAGATGTAACTGACTTAAAAATAACCAATTTGAACCCGCCAACTTTTTTTCTTAAAAAATACACTACATTATATTATGTTTCCACCTGTGAAGCACTTGGTTAACTCTCTCCGGTGAAAAAAACCTTGAATTTGCTGAGTTAAAAAGGACTTTGATGGTTCAAACTTCAATTGGCTATCAATATTTGCTCTTCAGTGTTACTGGAAACACTGTGCTGTTGTGGAAAAGCCTTGAAACAGCAGATTGGTGTTCTCTGACTTGAATTTCACGTGGCCAACAATATGTTTTTACACCGGTAGGCCCTCTGAACCCATGGCATAATTTTAGATTCAGGATTACACCATATCATTACATTAAAACAGGAAAATAATAAGAAATATGTTTTTAATTATGTGTAAATTAGACATTTGTGGAATTTTGGTAAACTACATTATTATTTGTAGTAATACATTTAATCCAACATTTCAGGCTGCCATTATTAGTATTATGATTAAAAAAAAAAACTTTGGTTAATGGTATTAATCAGTGTCTTACAGCAGAGAATACAACTAATCTTTGTTTCTACTGCTGACTGTGACGCCTTAAACAAGCAGTGTTGTGTGTTATTTACAACATGTTTTATTTTTAGGTATGATCACTTTTAGCATAAGAAACTTCAGTTGGGGGGAAACAACTCTGCAAACAGTTATATGTCACATCATCGAGTGGTGAGAACAGGCCACCTCTCTCAGTCTGTCATTTATCCTCCTCAGAACCTGAGGCACTGTTTGGGTTAATCTGACTTGACCCGACCTACATGGTTATTATATAATACAGCCTGGGGAAGGTAAGGAAATAACCTACTACGGCTGCTTCGTGTGAACTGCTTGGGACTAGGGATTAGCTGAGGACATGACACACAGTGCCTTCTATTATGCAGTGTCCATCAGGGTCCCTCTGGCCACAATATCTCCCTAATGAACATCAAGGGGAAGAAAGTGTATTAAAGTAGAAAATGTTAAGGTGACATTTTTCAAATTGATGCAAAGGTCTAAGTAATGATGTGAAATGCAGCACACCTGAATACAGCAGACCACATTCATCTCAATATGTATGTGTGAGTGTTTGTCAGATATTCACTGCAGTGCTCTCTGACTGACTGAGACCACAGAGGAACAAAAAGAAAACGACAAACTAAACAACCAGGCCACTTTGAGACAAAAAGGTCATTCCAACCCTGATTCAAT
Source organism: Scomber japonicus (assembly GCF_027409825.1). NCBI lineage: Eukaryota > Metazoa > Chordata > Actinopteri > Scombriformes > Scombridae > Scomber > Scomber japonicus. The sequence goes on from NC_070583.1 coordinate 17,671,411, forward strand.
TACAGAGAAAACACCCACAGAGGAACAGAAAAACAAGAGCACAGCTATGAAAGTAACCACCATCATGTGACAGCAAGGTCTCTATTTCAACAAGAACAAAGAATTACAGTACCAGAGTAATAGGTTTTTAGGGAAGAAACACAATTTGAATTACCATTCAAATTAGTTGGAAATGCACCAGTGTGGTTTCCCTTTCTGTCTAGTCCACACACTACTGATATGTTGATGTGTGGGTGGGAAGCATAACTTCTGTTGCTTGAAATGAATAAACAGTGTACCCTTACATATCCACCTTGTATGCACCAATACCATGTATTATATCCTAGTTATTTATACGGTATATTTTATTCTGTTTTTAGGAGTTTTGAACGTCTAAGATGATTTTCTATTACATCAGACTATGAAGTTTCTGAATCTAAATCTTATTTCAAAGTTTTACAAAAGACACACTATTAAAAAAAACCCCAAAAAACAGATATAACACAAATGCCAGCTCCGTTGATGCCCAACTATTCCACATTTTAGAGCAGATACTAGCTGACAAAAGTGCAAAGCTAATACAGATATTTCTCTGCTTTCCTGGATGCAGTTTTGCAGAGTGGATGAAATGAAGTGGATTAACAGCATGATTCACTGCGTGAGAGAGATGAGAGATGACTCACAAGATGTTATTGCCAAAATTCTGACAACACTAGTTTCTAATACAGCTAATACACCCTTAAATAGCACAGTCCTTGTTCGCTAAAAAGAAACACACAGAAATCTTTTTAATCTATGAATAAGTAGTATTTAAATGTATGAAAATGATATTACAGTCAGGCTGCTTGTTGCCTCAACTCTTTCCAGGTTTTTAAAGCTTATTTTATAAAAAAGTTTCTATCAAAAGCCACTAATGCTAATGAGATCATTTCTTTTCTGCTTAATAAAATTCTCTGCAAAAGGTGGATTAACTTACAAAGAGCGACACAGAAGAGTGAACTTCAATTTTCACAATGCTAACAGATAAGGTCAGAGAACAGCTTCTGACGTTGTACTCTACTACCGAGAAAAAAGAAGCAGTTATGAGGTGCCACTTTTTGCATCGGAGGTGAGAATGAGAAATGCATGCAAAGACTGCAAAGGTCAGCTTCTTCTATCAGAGTAGAAAGACAAAAATGATAAATCACACTAGAGTATTCTCTCACGAAATATAAAAAAAAAAATACAGTTCTTCTAACATAATCCTTCCAATATTCTTCCTATAACATCATAACTTTTTTCCCATGTAACAACAACAAAAAGAAAAGCTATTTTTTGACTTTCTCTAGCAGCGAGATGAGAAACTGTTGATGAGGTTTGCGTCTGTCCCCTCCGCGTGTCGCCACACTGCTGGGTCAGATATTCTGGAGGCATGTAGCAGCTCTGTGTGACCCTCAGGACACCAGACTCACCCGTTCGCTTTCATTTGAACATAGCCAAGAGCACAGAGGGCTTTTAATTATATTTCTGAGTCAGCAATGAGAAGAAATAATAATTATGTGGTACTTATTCACAAATGTTGTTATGACCCTGTGGGTGTTAGAACTCGCTTTTAAATGAGGTTTGGATGTTTTAGACATTATATGGGAGCAATACTGCAGATTATTATTGTTATTATCAGCTTTTCACAACTTATCATTTTCTCTTTATTTATATGCAAACTTTCCACTGCTTGCTAACCAATGGTAATATTTGCCCCTTTTGTATTTTCATGCAGAAGAGGTCACGTTACTTATTGAACCACAGCTTTGGTCTTGTAAAGATATATTATTGGGTTTGACACTAACACACCTACATATGCTTGAAACTAGAGCAGAGAACATCAATTAAACAACTGACCAATGAATCGTCAAGTATTCTGATAATCGATACGCTGTTTTGAGTAAAAATACTCAGATTCTAGCTTTTTTTAAATTAGTCTTCTATGACTTCGATGACTGAATATTTTTAGGTTGTAGACTGCAGGTCAGGACAAAAGATGACATTTGAAGACGTCACCTTGAGCTTTTGGAAACTGATCAACATTTGTCACCATTTTATAGACCAATCAATTAAATAATAAACAGATTAATTGATACTGAAAATGATCATTTTTTTCGTGTAAAGCCACAACTAAGCAGAATATGCTTTCTAATCTAGTCAGAAGGTGAAAGTGCTTGCACAGTGCTTCAGTATGGCTTCATTAAAAAAAGCGTCATGAATGCACAGAGAGGGTTGAACTGTGATAATCGACCACAGCTGACAGACAGTCTCTCCTCAAAAGACATTCATATTGCTAGATTTGTTTGTACACGTGAAGAGTGACAGAAATAGTTGTGAAGACTGATACTTTAATGACTAAACTCAAACATAAAATGGTGAGATTAGGATAAGAGTTTAGATTCTGACATCCTGACAGCGTACTGTAAGTTAAGCGTGTGCTGAATCTTAAGTGTGAAGAAGGCAGTGAGTACTATTAAGTCTGACACTTGAGTGTTTTTCAACAAGCCCATGATAGATTTCAAGACTTTGTACTAACTCTTCTGCATTAGTGTATACATTTAAAACTAATTTGCTAGTCCTGACTGCTCCATAAACTCAGTAAACAGGTGCTGATATTAACGTCATTGTGTTGTGTGCCAGCTCACGATGAGACAACACCTTCTTATCAAACATGCACTGCCAGTATGATTGAGCCTTAGAGGAGGAAGTGTGTGAGCCTGGCAGCGTGACTCCGTGACTGCAGAGACAAGTCACACTTGACTTTTCAATGAGTTACACATGAGCTGCAAATGTGACGAGACAAAAGACAAATAAAGCAAAGAAAGTGACACCCATATGACCACAAGAAACTGTTGCAGTTTTTGGAAATAAGTACATAAAATACACCCACTAGATAGAGCTCAGCTAGTATGAAGATACTACAGCACTAATATTAGTCTCCTGCCTGTTTCAATGTAATTCAGTGTATAAGATTTATTATTTGCTGAACTTTAATAAGGAAAATATGACTTTCATGTCACTTAAGAGATAAGAGATGTAGGTTGGGGCACAAGATTTGATTGTGATTAGATGCATTTGTCATGTACGTGGGATATAAATGATAGTTGTACTCACCCATGACGGAGACCTGGTACAGCGACCTGTACTTTTGTCCAGGCTGCGTACCTGGCACAAAGTCCCCCAGTCCAATTGTGCACAGCGAGATGAAACAAAAGTACATGCCATCCAAGAATGACCAAGACACTTCCACTGTGCTAAAAACAGCTGCTGGCGCCACAAAGAAGCACAGCACCACCAGAACCAGCAACAACAGGAAGTGGACAGCGGTGGCCGGTCGAGGCTCCATGCCCGAACGCTGTAGGACGCCGACAGGAGCGTGGACCAGAGGGAACATGATCCTCTGGACGCAGG